>NC_060273.1:116472664-116772664 GCF_021613505.1 Equus quagga | reverse complement strand
TTCAGTTGGGCTCTGTGCCCACACCTGAACCAATTCCCTGGTCAGGAGATTGGACTAGATTTTTCAGTACAGTCCTGAAACTCGGGTGGAATCAACTCCTCCAAAATGGAGGAGGGGGGATTTTCATAAAGAACCTGTGGGTACTTGTATCAAGAAGTAGATATAATAGATGCTGAGCCTAGTGCTCTAGTGGCAATACAATGACTTAAAGCAGAGGCACAAGCAAGGGGGGAATTCTAGAGATTAAGGTAATACCAAGGGTACTATCTGGAGTATAGGGCCATTTGATGGCCACTCCAATATCCTCACGATTGGCCAGCTGACCCTGCTAACGCAGACACAATCTGTTATTACTTTCCCTATGAGTAAACATATCCTCATCCTTTCAAACTAAAAACTTCAAGAAATGTCAAAAATGAAAAAACAGTTTTAAATTAAACTCTATTAAAGAAATGCTAGTTCAAAAAAGACATAATTGGGCTCTCTGAAACCTGGCAGCTCCCAAACGCCAACAAGTTTTTCTCTTCGCAAGTCTGTTCTCAGCCATTCCAAGAAAGGAACGGAGAAGAACAGAGCTATATCATTTTGATGACAACCCACTTCTAATCCACAGGATCATATGCCTTTGCACCCTGTTCAAAGGAAACTTGGCCTAGAAAAGAATTAGTTTCATAACAAACCAGCCACTCTGAGAATAGAGGTGAGAAGAGATCTGGTGGAAGAATCTGAGACGTGTTGAGGAGTTGGCGAGTTTTAATTGCCAGTTCATATGCAGCTTCATGATTGTGCACAGTGACCGAAGGGACTTGGCTTCTCGTTTCTCAGTCAAACTCTTAATTCAGGAGCAGAAAATTACAAAATCTGGAAGGTGTTTGGTCCTTCTTGAGATATCAAAAGAAAGGAAATTTTTTGAGTCGTGGAGGCAAAGACAATCATTTCAAGAAAAATAGATTGCTAGGAAAGGTCAGCATCATCTTCATTATCCTCATCTAACATTTATTAAGAGCATGGTTTACGAGACATGCCAAAGTCCTTCTTTTCACAAAGCTTAGAACTTGGTACTCAAATGCCTGGTTGTACTGGCAAATGAAATTTAGAGAGATATAAGACAGAAGAAGGCTATAAAATTGGGAAGTCACTATGAAGCAAAAACAACACAAAACACACTTTTATATGAATAAAAATTCTACATAAGGCATGATCAAAATAATATGTATATGATAGCTGCACCAAAATGAGATTTAAAAATTATAATTTAGGAAATAATAGAATTTAAGCCAAATGCCAAAAAACTTTAAGAAGAAAAACATGTTAAATGGCTCGAGTGATCATCCAGTCAATTCTCATTCCCGTGAATGTTTCAATGGCACTATTCCTTAAGCCTCTTCTTTTATTTCTCCTTCTCTCTCCACTTTCTCTTAGTAGTTACCATTTCAGGCAAGTTTCACACCCAAGAAGTTACTGCTGTTAATGAAGCAAATGGTAGTAATGAAACTCAAGCTGGAAAAAAGAAAAAAACGTTTTAACCGTCTAAGTTCTAACAAAGCTTCTTACAGATTAAAACCATATAGGTGAAATGTGCATAATGCTTACTTTTTCCTGACGCTTTGAAGAAATAAGCAAAATGATATGAAAAATTAGTTTCATTCAACCAATCCTTTCCCCTCATCACCCTGTCACCCAACAGGCCACTAAATTCACCCGAGAATGAGTCTGGGAAACAGAAGACATGCTCCTTTGGTTCTCTTGATTTTCTCTCATTTCTGTGAATTTAATTTTCTGTGTGAGCATGTGTCTGAGCTGGGGCAGACAGATTGGTGCAGGGTTTCTTAAAAACAATTTTTTGCTCCATCAGACACAATATATTCTGCTGAAAGAGAAGAAAGCACTATACCCCAGGGGGAAAAAAGTTTCCCCAAAAGTTTGTTCTCTCAAAACTTTACAATGGAAGAAGGCATCTCTCTTGGGTGATTTAATTTAATTGTTATGTTTTTTAACTTTGTTCTGGGGAGAATTAAGCAACCATCGGCTGCACTTCATAGACAAATATCACTTTTTGGTAGATAGAACACAAAACTAGGAATCGGAAAACCAAAAAAAGAATCCTGGCACAGCGCGGGGTGATTTCATCTCCACATGCCTAAATTTCCTGTTTGCAAAATGAGATACAGCTTCCCACTCATCACTTCTTTCTTGGAGATGCTGTGAGGACTAATAGTCTTCACTCAGATTTTTTTCTTCCAAGAAGAAGCAGAAATTTTAATGGTGCAAAAGACGATCTTGATGGAGAGGGCAAGAGAGACGTGATCCTGTGCTAGATTTGGTGGTCACAAAGGCAAGCCATGTTCAGGGCTTCTGAGATGCTCATATCTCAAAGGAGCATCAGACACTGAAATACATAATTGAACACAGCAAATCTCAAGACACACATGGGAACAGACCAAACTGAGCTGTCTTAAGAGATAGGAGACTCTGGAGGTTAAACTCACAGACTCCTGATTCTGATTCTGCAACCAGACTAGCTCAGTGAACTTGGACAAGTTACTTCACTTCACAGTGCCCCAGTTTCCTTGCCCTTAAGGAGATAATAATAGTACCCCCCTCATTGTTATTAGTGTTGTTGAGTGGATTCCAGCTCCTAGCAGCCTCGGGTACAGCAGAGCAGAGCCCTGCCCTAACCTCTCATCTTCCAGTGCTATATCAGATAATGCTCTCCCGCTAGTGATAGGGTTTTCATGGCCAATTTTTGTGGAAGTAAGTAGACAGGTCCTTCTGCCTAGTCTGTCTTAGTCTGGAAGCTCCACTGAAAATTGTCCACCGTGGGTGACCCTGCTGATATTTGAAATACTAGTGGCATAGCTTTCAGCATCACAGCAACACACAACCACCACAATATGACAACCAACAGAGGGGGGTGTGGTTCTCTGACTAGAAAACAAACTCAAGCCTTGGCAGTGAGAGCGCAGAATCTTAACCACTAGACCACCAATCTCCCTCCTAGGGATAATATATATAGTGTTTAGAACAGTCAACACCTGGTATATAATAAGTAGTATTATTATTGTCATTATTAGGCTAAGATTATCCAGGCAAGGAAAGGCAGGAGGGGCTCTCAAGGCCAAAGGGGCAGCATGAATTGGTTTGTTGAAACAGCACAATTGGTTTGTTGGAACTATAAGAAATGTTCTATTCCTAAAGCAGAAAAGACCAGGCCGACAGGTCAATGTGCGAAGTTCATGGAGGTCTTTGCTATGATCTTGGACTTTATTTTATACACAATGGAGAATCACTAGATGATTTTAGATAAACAAGTAACGTGGTCAGATTTATGACTTGGTAAATAATTAAGTGAAATGCTGACAGAATATGGCAGATTGTTTACAAAATGGACACAATTATTTCCCTCCCTATGTCCACCCCTCTTTCTAACATGTCTTTGGAGGTGTTTCCATAAGAGATGAAGTATATTTCTCTACCTATTTGATACGGGTTGGTTTTGGACTTGCTTTGTCTAATAAAAAGCAACTAAGTTATATTGTGCCAGTTCTGCCTGTAAACTTCAAGAGGTTCTATGTTCTTCTGTTTACTCTCATGGAACCCTGCCTCCTCATGTGAACAAGCCCACACTAACCTGCTGGAATATGAGAGGACACATGGAATAGGGACAAGCTGTCCAGCTGGAACTATCCTAGAACAACCAGCCCCAGCTAACCCGATGACTGGCCACGGAGCCCAGCCAAGACCAAGTGCCCAGCTGAGCCAAGCCTAAATTGCCGATGTGCAGAATCACAAACTAAATAAGTAGTTGTTGTTTTAATCTATTCAGTTTTTGGAGAGGGTTGTTATGCAGCAAGAGCCATCTGATACACATAGTGCAGAAGTTTTTAAATGACTAAATTCAAATACTAGGTTGAAAATGGTTAACAGACACATGAGCATGCCAATAAAAACATGACGAGTGTGATAATCATGACTCGTTTTTATTAGTCAGGAATTTTACAGTGAGCTTTCATGTGAATTATCTCACTATAATTAAAAACAACTCGAAGTAATCTGGGATAGATATTATTATTCCATCTTATGGAGAGGTCTGGTGACATCTATAATCACAGAATGGAACTTGGGACTGGGATATGCAACTTCTGATACCTGGTAGATTTTTTAACCATATTACTCTGCTTCCCTAGGAAAATAAACAAAGATGCCATTTGTTTTATTCGTGCATGTGTTCAACTAATACTTGAGAGTTTTCTACGTGTGAAGCACTGCGCTGAGTACTGAGAATAGTGTGAACGAGCCAGTCATCACCCCTGCCTTTGTGGAGTGTTAGTGAGGGACAAGGTGGGTAAACTGACAAGTACCAAACAGTGTGGTGAGCGTTATGATAACAGAAGGACAGGGTGTTCTCAGAACTTAGGGAATCAGGGAAAGCTTTCCAAAAGAAGCAACATCTAAACTGAAATCCAAAGAATGACTGGAAATTGGCCAGACAAAGAGAGAGGGTAAAGTGATTCAAACAAGGGGAATAGCATACGCAAAGCTAGGAAAGTGCTCACGGCACATTCTTGGAACTGAAAGTAATAACCCAAGTTTATAAACTGTTCATACATAGCATGAGTGGGGTGAGGGAAGCTGGAGGCAATGGCAGAAATTTGACCTTACAAGATTTGTAGAATTTGGCCGTTATCTTGAAGGCAATTGGAAGCAACTGAAGTCATCTTAAGCAGGGTCATAACATGGTAAGATGTGCATTTTAGAATGGTGACCCTGGCTGGAATGTGGGAACAGGACTGAGAGAGATAGGAGAATGAGTAGAGGCTGGGAGACAATATAGGAAGCTGTGGCAGTAATTCAGGTAAAGGATGACAATGCCCTGAGACAGGGTAGGTGGCAATAAAGATGAAGAAAAACGAATAGAATTAAAATATGTTTAGGAGATAGACACAAGAGTCCTTGGTGTTTAATTAGATATTGGTGAGAGAGGGCTACCCCAGATTGCTGCCTTGGGCAAGTTCGTGAATGGAAATGTCATTCACTGAGGTGGGGACACTGGACAGGAACTGTTTGGGAGGAGGAAATATTAATTCCAGTTCTAGGCATATCAGATACGATGTTCTTGTGGAATATCCAAAAAGAGGCATCCAGCTGAGGAAAACAGGGAAGTGAAAACGGGCGAATTTATTCTCTGTGGTCTCTTGGAGGGTTATGGGTACTTTGGCACAACTAGATTCAGCTGTAGCCTGGAAAGATCGTTTAACAGCAATGGTATGAAGTGGGATGTGCCTTTTCTCTTGGTCCACAGGGGTTAGCAATTTGGTAAGCAGCTTCTAGAGGGTTTATACCACAGGATCAGGGCTGGGTATCTGCAATACATGACAGCAAGCTAGCTATCCTAAATCTTCTAATTTGGCAAACGCCTGGGGGTAAGGTATGCCGAGAGCAGAAGTGTTATGTTCTGGTCCCCGAAGGAAGGCAACTAGGTTAACCCCTGCCCGACTCCACCACATTAATTGGGATAATCTACAATTTACACTAACTCATTTCATCATTTGCTGTGATGTCAGCAAAACAGATATTATTCCCCATCTTACAGGTGAAGGCACTAAAACTCTTAGTAACTTGTCAGGTCCCATAATTAGTAAGTGGCGGAGCTGGGATACTAGCCAGGTCTCCTTTTCTAAATCTAGTATTTTTTTCTGAAAGAATGGGGGGGGGGGGGGGGGGGAATCAACAGTACATAACATATTTGCTAAAGGGAATTAGAAAGATGAGTTAAGATAAATTTATAATTTCCGGTCTGGGAGACTTGAATATTGGTGATGTCTCCAGCCAAAAGTGAAAGCTTGAGGATGGAAAAGAGTTTGGCTGAGAATATGAGTTCAGTTTTGAACTGAAATTGTTGGGCAAAAGGTGACCAGACAAAGTCTCTAACCAGGAGTTCTTGTCCCTCTGTAGCTATAAACCAAGATCCATACTTTGGATAAGCAGAATAGAAGCTGGAGTTTTTCAGGAAATTCCTTCAAATACTCCCACATACACGGTCACTTGATTAAGGGGACAATTAAAAACGGACCATGGTATATTCTAAAGGCAATGTTCAGGTTAATAAAATTAAGAAAATAAAGTAAGGACATTACTTAAGAAAGTTAACCCTGGCTCTAAATATGACGCCTAAGGATGACTTTAAATACATTTAATTACATTTCCAGGTTACCAGCAAGGAAAAGGGCAATATTTCTACTCACTTACCTGAAAGAAACATATGTGTCTTAACTGATAAATGTGTTTAGATGAAAGGAGCCAAAAAAGGTTGTTATTTATTAGAAAATACCATAACTAAAGCGTCTCAGGCTATATTTTTTCTTACTACCTATCTGACATTTTCTTTGAAGGTCATGGAGATGACCGAGTGCAAAGAGGTTCACAGTATTTGGGGTTATTTATGCAACTGCTTGTGGACATACAATTTAAGCTTGACCAGTCTGATCACTCTGGAATGAGCCCTGGCCAAGTGGTAGGGATTAATCTGCCAGGAGACAGTCTGCGATAAATTATTTGGTTGGGTGTTTTTTTTCCTTTTCCTGGTTTAAAACATTTTCCTCCAATAAATAATCGAGTTGTACACTGGAAAACGAAAATGACTGACCGCCTCAGAAAGTAAAAGAAAGTCTGAAAATGGAAACTGGAGAGTTTTCCCTTCTAGTATCCACTGAGTAAGAAAATGTACTTATTTATTTGAAATACCGGCAAATGGGCTCCCATGTAATGAAATATTTATTGAAATTGCTTCTTTGGCCCTCTACAGTTGCTGATAGGGTTTAACGAGAGTCAGGTAAGGAAGCCAGAGTGGAGGTATGTCTACTTATTTATTTATGGTTCACACAGCTTCGACCATAGGCTTACATTGGGAAATCATACAGGAAGGGCCATACATGACTGACAATAATAGATATTTTCCATTTTCCTTGAATCATTTGCCACAGCTCAGGAAAATCAATTTAAAGGATTTCTGTATCTACCTAGTTTAGTATTGAAGCCTTCATTCTGTTGTTAAGATATATCTATCTTAGTTTTAATTAAAGTTTACAATGTTGAGTGACTTATTCAATACTTTTTCAGAATTCTATCATTAATACCTTCATTCTCTTTTTTGTTGTATAGTTTTTGTTTGTTTACCTGCTTGTTTGTTTCACTAGCCTTTCCATACTTTGAGAACCAATTTCATTTCACCAGCGCAAGCTAAGGCCATTTTCCATTCCTTCTCACTACATATCTACTCAAATTAAGACCATGCCTGCTCAAATTGTAATAATGACCCTGCGAAAGCAGTTTCAAAACAATTCTTAAAATAAAACATCTGTATGAGCTGTGCTCAGAAAGAATGAGAAGTGTCTAGCATTCTAAAATCTCAGATATACCAAATAAAGACATTCTGGGGAGAAAGTGGGCATCTCTGCTCTTCAGAGAACACCGGGTGAGACTGGGGCTGTGTGAATTTTCATGAAGTTCATCATGATTTATTGAGGGAGCTTGAGAAAGTCACTAACCAGAGATTGCAAGAAATAGTCTCCAGCATTACTTAAAAAGCATTCCAACATGTTTACTTTTGCTATTCCTGGATTTTAGAAAGCTAATAAATTAATAGAAACACAGAACTTTACAGCTTAAAGCAGCCTTAGAGACCATCTTATCAAAGCTCCTTAATTTATGAATAAGGAAAGTGGGATCCAGCAGCATTAAGCGAATTGAACAAAAGCGCATAGACAGTCAGCGGCAGAGAAGGAACTAGAATCCAGGTCTCTCGACTCCTACCTCAGTGTTTTTCAACAACATCAAATAATTACACCATAATCATCTCACACACGCAAGCACACGCATGCTGGGAAAACCAACTATATACATGAGTCTAATAAAGGTTTGCAAAGATCACATATGATTTGAGCAGGCTGCTAACTCATGACCTCCACATGTGTTTCAAAAAGTGTAGTGGATGCCATGGATCTGCCCTCCAAGACAAGGCCCTCATTCCCCCAGCCTCTGGGAGCTTTGGTAGTCAACACTCTCAACAGTCTCTCTTCTGGACTTGCCTTGGCTGAAGAGGGCCCAAGGTTAGAGCCCTGCATTGAGTAACAAGTCAATACCAAGGTGTAAAAAGCTCAGCTCCCTTACCCTAATTTGGGAGACTTCCTGGCTCCAGAGCTCCTCCTCGGCTTTGTTAAGGCTTTTGTTGCCACCGCTCTGCAGTTCCACTTCTCCTTTCCCCAGTCCTGCTTCCTTCATGCCCCGCCCCCCCAACACACACACAAGTTTTGATCCTGAGCGCTCTTCTCCCCAAAGTTCAGCCTGCATGCAAATCTTCACCTCAGAGTCGGCTTCCCAGAGAATCTAACCAGAGACATACAGTGTTATGGTTAAGCGAGTAGGCTCTAGATTCAAACTGCCTGGATTTGAATCCTGGCCTTGCCGCTTTCAAGTTGTGTTCTCTTGGGCAACTTACTCTTTAACTCTCTTTTTGACCAGCTTTTAAAAAATAAGAGTAATAATAGAACCTACCACACAGGGTGGGTATGTTTTATATGAGATAATCCTTGTAGAAGTTGTAGTGTAGTCCTTGGCACAGACTAATTGGCAGTATTGGTCAGGATGCTAAAGGAAACAGATGGCACATTCAAAATAAAGGACTATTTACAGGGGTGTGGGCAGAGCTAAAAGAACCAATAAGAAGTGGCAAGGCATGCAGGGACTAGCAACAGTGGGAAGCCAGTACCAGCTCTAGGCCTGACAGGGCGAGTAGTCAAAACAATGTTACAGATGTACAACTTGATGTATACGACCTGGAGAGAGCTGGAGCTGGGAAAGAGGCAACCCCTGGCAGATGCAAAGCAGGAGAGGAAGTCATCCCTGTCAGACCATGGCAAGGGAGTTAGAGAATGAGGATAAATCCACTGAGTTCTCTCCCTCCCACCCTCTGGTTTCCTGCTGGTCCACCACTGGTCAAACACAACCAGAAGACAGAAGGCAAGAGATGCCAGGGGAATCAATATGTAGAGACGAGCACTCCTCCCCTTCCCCTGCAACATACGCACACACTCCCAAGACCAGGGCAGGGTAAATAGGGCAGAAATGGATCTAGAGCACAAACTGGTAAGAACCAACACATTAGTCTCAATTATTAGCTATTATCCCAATTTCTGCAATTCTTGACATACCCAGTATTTGGAGTCTTGTTGTTTATAAAAACTCAAACTAATCTGAAATTTGATTATAAGATAGAATTGGATTTTTTTTTTTTTTAAATCAACTCATCCAACCAGTCCAACTAGACCATTAGCACAATATCTGGCACATAGCAGATGCTCAATATATGTTAATTGATCAAATGACCAATTGATTTAACATAACATTTTCTTTAAGAGAAAAAGTAAAGAAAATCCTTTGGGAGATATTATTTCACTTTAACATTCTCAATATACTTTCAAATTACTGAAGAATTTTAGAATTATCAGAAATTGTATTCACTGAGTTCCTCAAAAGTAGTTTATCAAATAAATATAAGTTTGGATTGTTATTATTTCTCACCAAGAGAATGAAAGTTTGCAAGCATAAAATTGTTTATAAAACATGATAGATGACAAATAGTACCCCCCCAAATGATTTTATTAAAGGTAATAAAATAAATTCCACTGGAAGGAAATTTTCAACCTTTTTTCACCTAGGTTGAGATCTTCAAAGGATATTTCCAGGAATGGAGAAGAGAATTGCCCTTTCTCCAATATGAGAAGAAGAATAAGACACGGGGGCTAGACAGCCCTGGGGTTCAAACTCTGACTCCACAGGTGCTAGCTGTGTAACTTTGGATATGCCACTTTCCTGTCCTAAAACATAGATGCTGTGTGCCCATGCACCACTGCCAGGGACCCACCTGTCTGCCATCAAGAAAGCTTGGATGTTGCCATTCAAGAGTGACTTGTCACACTTCCGCAAGGACAATAAAAAGTCAGAGATTCCAGAAGAGTCCAATTTCCTGATTTCAGACTCAACTCTTCCAAAGTGTGGAGCCCGGGTCTTCTCTAAGGCATTCAACCAGTTCTCGATCTGGGATCCATGCAATCTTTGAATCTCTCTGAAAAAAAGTTGTACGTTCAGGGGAGAGGGTGCACTGATTCCATGCGATCCTCAAAGAAGTACATGACCCAAAGAAAGATTAGGATCCCCAGCCCTAAGAATCAGACCTAAGCACTGCCCCCACCCTCATCCCGACTGCTCGTCCGTCCTCACCTGGCCATGGAGGGAGGTAGCGCCCCGCGATTAATCTACACTCGGTATTCCATTCCCAAGGGCAAAGAATGGAGTTTTTATCTGTGAATATTGTTGCTTTACCTCCTGAAGCTTGAATATCAATTCCCATAATTCAGTTTTCAGCATATGTAGTCAGTTCTCACAGTTCAATGTCCCTTTTTATTATTATTTTAGATTTTGCTGAGGCAAATATTTTGACTGCCTGAAGGTTCGCCTGCAAGCTTTATGCAGTGAAAGTTTTAAAACATAGGTTAATATTTATGAAAATCTCAAGTCTATGAATTAAATGCGATAGTTTCACATTTTGAAAACCAATATTGTTTCATTGATAAAGCAGTTCTAAATTTGTAAAATAATCTAGCATGTTTTTTATTTCAAGCATAGTTAACTGGATGTTTCCATGATCTTGAAAAGCATATTTCATTAGAACTTAAAATTCTTGGTTTGGGATGTCATAGATAGAGAAAGGTGGAATTCTCTTTAATTTGATTAGTGTAATGATAATAACGTTATTTAACTATTTAACTAACACTTACATAGCACTTCTTATGTGCCAGGCACTCTTCCAAGGATTTATAGTTCTTAAGCTTATTTAATCCTCATAACAATCCTATGACATAGGCAATATTATTATCTACATTTTATAGATGAGGAAACTAAAGCACAGAGATTAAGTACTAAAGCAACCTGCTGAAAGTTACGAGCCAGGATTCAGACAGAAACGCAATTGCAGCCACAACAAAATTTAGAACAGCTAATAGTTATCGAGTACGTTCTATGTGCCAGCCACCAGGCTAGGTGTTTTTCTTGCATTATTTCATTTAATCCGCACAATGCAATATTACGTAGGTACAAATTTTAGCCGACTTTACAAATGAACAAACAAACCCAGAGACGTTAAGTAATTTGCCCAAGACCACACAGCTAGTAAGTGGCAGAGGCAAGACTCAGTCCAGGTCTGCTGACGCCACAGCCTGGGCTCTTAATTACAGGGTTATAGAGAGCTCAGTACAGAGAGATTGTCAGGCTCAGTCAGGCAAAACAGTACGAAAGTTTGATAAAAGAATAAACATCCCATCAATCTGCCAGCTTCCATTTGCTTTTCATACTACATGACAGAAAGGGCCGGTGATACTGGATTCTTTGGCTTACACCCTGGCTCCAGGCTCCCCTTTCCTCCCACATGTTCTCCCAAGCCCACCGTCCTCTTCTAGCTGCCATCCCGGAAGCAGTTTCATGCCTCTCTCCGAGGGACTTCAGAAAGAGTGTTTGGAGGAATCCAATGCGCTGTGCTCAGATATCCTGTCCATGGGCTGTGGGAATCAGAGGGGACAAGAAGTCACAGGCACAACCTCCCCGGCTCGTTCACAGCAGCTTGAGTCCTCCACCCCCACCTACAGAATCCCCGCAGGTCTTCCTCCTGGAGACTGCTGTTAATCCGGTCTCCTGGCCGCGGGGGATGAGAATCTGGGCCAAGGTATGTGACAACAGAATAGCAGAAGTCAGCAATGCAAATAACAAAAATTCATTTCAAAGCCTTCACGCCTTACAAAGCTGCTTCACATATGTATTCTGTCATTTGGGCACTTCCTATGGGAACTATTAGAAACTGAAACTGGCTCAAAGTAGTATTGGGTACTTCTGAGTTTTTGTATTTACCTTTGGCTTCACTATCATTATGTATTACGTCTCCTATAATGGCTTTAAATTTATATTTGAACTTTTTCTGTTTCCTTAACAAGAGACTGATACTTTCTCAAAACATATTCAATTCTACCAGGATATTTTGAAGGACAAAATTATTATCATCTTGTCACAAATATTGATAGCTTTGCCCTCAGTTTCCATGGAACCACAGGCTTGGCGTAAATATGGTTACAGGACTAAGAACCTGAGGTCATGAGCTTCTCCAACTTGCAGTTTACTGATACATAGGTATATAGACTGAATGTTTGTGTCCTCCCCAAATCCACATGTTGAAGCCCTAACCTCCAATGTGATGGTATTTGGAGATGGGGCCTTTGGGAGGTGACTAAATTTAGATGAGGTCATGAGGATGGGACCGTCATGATGGATTAGTGCCCTTGTAAGAAGAGACATCAGAGAGCTTGCTCAGTCTCTCTTCACTTCCAGACAAGGAAGAGGTCATGTAAGTACACAGCAAGATGGCAGGCTTCTCCAAGTCAGGAAGAGAGCTCACTCACCTGAACTCAATCACACTGCACACTGATCATGGACTTCTAGCCTCCAGAACTATGAGAAAATAAATCTCTGAGGTTTAAGCCACCCATCTATGGAATTTTGTTACAGCAGCCCCAGCTGACTAAGACAGATTTATATAGATAGATATAAACACACAATATAATATATATTATATGTAGACACAAAACATAGACAGGTATATTTATAGATAGATATTGATACACATCAGAAAGTAAAGAAGATACTTGCTATTGCATAAATAGTCAAATAGGTAGATAGATAGATAGATAGATAGATAGATAGATAGATAGATAGATGCAGACACCCAGAAGTGACTATCTAATACCTGAAGGCATTTTAACAATACAAATTTAAAAAAAAAATAAATTTCCCAAAGAATAGGTTGTGAGTGAGGCTTTGGAATAAGGTGGAGAGTCTAACTGAATCAACCTTAGAAATAAACTGGATGGAGATGGTGGGAAAGGAAACTGTCCAAGGAGCCATTGATAGTGGCCACAGGAGGATGGCACAGGTGATGGAGGGGAGGAGGATGCCCTCTGCTTAAGGCCTCCACTCTGAAGCAGTGTAAGGAAATGTGTAAGTAACAGGAGGCAGGCTGTTTGTGAAGGGGACTTCTGTGTGCATATGGTTGAGGAGGAAGGGAATCCAAGTTTGCTTTTGAAAACTTGGCCTTTTGTGCCCTTATTGTGGCTGCTCTGCCACTGGAGTGCACGGTTGGTACGAGAGAGCAGAAGCAAAAGCCCTGGGCTCTAGCAAATTTGGTCTGTCTGTTGAGCCCGGGGTGAGTTAAATGGCTCAGTTGAGAGGTATTGTTACTTTCTAAAACAATTATCAATGTTAGAAAAGATAGAGAACAAACCTCCATGAGCCGTTCCAAGAAAAATATTTCAACAGAGCCGTAGAAAATAATGAAAGGGAAATTTGTCAAGAACAAAAGAAGCATTTCATTCAATTATTTTGGTGTTACAGTGCTTAAATAGTGAGATTTTTAAAGAAATGATATTAAATCTTCCAAAGCCTTTTACAAAATTAGTCAGAGATATTCACTTCAAACTTTCTATACTAGCAGGTGTGAGCGAGAAAAGTGATGGTCCCAGCAAGGAAAGGTTAGAAAGAAAACCTATGATGCATGTGCTAACTCATCCAACTTTAACAGGGGCAAATATAATTCCAATCTTTAAATTTATGAGGGCTTTCCTACACTTTATCTTTGAGAGCTATTTTTTCATATTTTATCTTAAAGTTTAATAACAAAAATATCAATTCTGTTTTTATCCTAAAATTCAAATTTTCAAGACAAATGTAGCCTACTGAATCCATCAACGCTCAAGAAACTCACAGAATTGCTGATCTTTAGGGTCGCTACCTAAGACTGATTGGTTTGGCTGAGAAGTCAGCTAGACTGCAGAAGAAGACTTCAGATTTTCTGCAGAATGAGTCATTGCCGTTGAGCGATTCAAACACAGGGTGAAATTAAAAACTCAGATCCACATCGCCCTAATTTTTTTGCTGTTATATTTGATAAGTTCTCAGCATTCAGCATATTAGATGTTTCTGACTTGAGAAAAATAGAAGTGGATTTCTACCTACACAGGTTCAAAGGATGATTTTCTAAAACCGCTTTTTTGTTGGTATTTTCTACTGAGTTGAAATAATTCATGCAAAAGACGTGGCATTTCTGAACTTTAAAAGTTGGGAGTTGGCTTGTATCATGATTTTGGAGCTATTGAATCCAGGAAAGACCTGGGGCCCTTCTCCTGAATGGAGTTTTTTATTAAGTTGGGTGGAGAATGATGAATCAGTGCCACACTGGAAGAAGTTTTCACTAACACACATCTAGTGCCTACTATGTAGCAGACATTTTTCTAAATGTTTGGCCTTACAGGTCCATAATCCCTTACTCATAATTTGAAAATCCAAGAACCTTTGAAAATCAGATTTTCGGTAACTCAATTGGCAGCAAAACTTGACCAAACTCACTTGGCAGCAAAATCTGATCTGATTTTTAGCTGCAGAAGGTGTTAATGTTTGATTAGTAATCGGTGCCCCAGATTCCACGGGGGGTATTATGTAATAAGTGCTATATTACATAACATATAAATACAAATCACATGTACTGTATTACCTTTCCAAACTCTAAAACATTCTAAATTCCAAAACACATCTGGCCCAAATTATTTCAAACAGGGGAGTGTTTCTTTTAAGTCTTACAACGATCCTCTAAAGTAAGTGCTTTTAATATTCTAAACTTACAGATGGGAAAATTGAGACAAAGAGAGGGTAAACACATTGCCTGGAATGACACATCTAGTAAGTGGTGGATCTGAGATTTGAACCCAGGTAGTCTGGCTCCAGAGTCCATGCTCTTAGTAGCTACTCCTCTGTACCACCTGAGTGACCAGCCAATGGGGCATCTTTTCAATAAATATTCTTTTGTTTTTATTATATATAGATTTGAGAGAGAGAAAATATATTATCCTTAGATATAATTGGCAGCCTCCTATGTCTTTATCAGCCACGGTCCAGCTAGGAAAATAGTGTCCATCACAGGTAATTCACTCAAAGGAATTTAATATGGGGAACCAGTTACAAAAGCAAAGGGAGAATTGAACGGCCTAAGGGGACTATGAAGCAACCCAGAAATTAGCAAGGCTTAGAAAGCTACCACTACCTCTAGGGCTGAAATAAGAAAGGGAAGAGGTGGCATTACCAAAGGCCAGGAGCCAAGGTCAGCAAGAGTTGTCGACCCGGGGGACTGAGGTGCTGCCTTACAGAAGCAGCAGTCAAGGCCCTGGAGATTGATGCTGGAAGCAAAAATGATGGGCAGAAATATCCTGGCTTTTCCCTTTCTCCTGCCCTCCAATCCCCCTTAAGTATCTCCACTGTCCAAACCTAGCTAGAAGCCAATTAGCAACGGAGCCTGGAAAATATTGTTTTGAGAAGTCAATCCTCTATGCTGCAGAGTGGAGCAGAGCAAAAGAGCATAAATTTGGATCTGAGGGCACATGATCAAATGACTATTATCCATGAGGTTGAGAGTAAAAATGTTGGATAACAGATGAAGGATCAGTCTGAAAAGGTTTAACAGCTGATTGCAATGGTAAACCTTAACAAAATGATTTTTCCACATTTAGTTATTAAACAATCATTTATTAAGGATCTTCTATGTGTCAAATATGATCAGTGAGGAACATAAGCTTCTAGAGAGCAGGAAGCATGTTTTGTTTTATTTATTAATGTTTTTCTTTTTAACAAAAATAAAATTCAGGCAACATAAATAAAAGGTCTTGAGCATAAAGAGTCAATTGTACACGAGATGGGAAGAGGGCTATCTTAGCAGCATGTGCAAAAAAGGACTTACAGGTTTTAGTTAACAGCAGGTTCTACGAGTCAACAAGGTGCAGGGACTCTCAGAAAAAATTGAATTGAATCTTGGGTGGCATTAGTTGAAGCAAACTATTAAAACATGGTAGGTGGTACTCCCATCAAAAACATCACTGGTCAGATCAGCTTGGAGTGATTTTTGAACTTCTAGCCATCACTTTAAGAGGAATGTAAATCAACTAAACTAGGTACAGAAGAGAGACAAAGCAGTAAAGACGCTTGGAACCACATCCTGTAAGCAACAATTGAAAACCTGAGAGTCTTTAACCCAGAGAGAAAAAGGCTGGGAAGGTACATAAAACAAACTTTAAGTAATTTAAGAAATGTATTCAGGTGTGTCAGCTACTGCCCACCCACTCTATTTGACAGAGATACTGCCTCCACCACAGTCCTGCAGCCCAGGTACCCCTGCAGTGCACAACACCATTCCAATCAGGGGTGACTGGACTGTAGTTGACATATGACTGTGACTCAAAGGCAGCCAGTCCATAAGCCAGCCGCCTATGACAGCACCTGGAGTAAAAAGGAAGCTGGACCTGACCTTCTCTAAATGGGAATTTGTATTGGAAAACACAGCAAGACCGAACCAGTTAGTAATAGAAGCAGAAGCTAAAAGGAAGCCAATAGATAGAGTTGGCCCAGAGCAAACCAAGACCATGTGTAACCTGAAATGACGAGAGAGCAAAACAATTTGTAAGCAGACAAGTTCAGCAGCAGAGAGAAGAAAACAGCAAACTTTAGAGGGCAGCCAAGGTGCTGAGAGGGAGACAGGGAGCAAGAAAGAGAGAGAGAGTGAGAGAGAGAACGAGACCCTGGAGACTGGTTCTGTTCCCGCTATCTTCTCTCTTTCCCCTTTTTTCCATTCTATGTGAATTCTCATAACCTCCCTTTTTCTTAAGGTAACACTGTGAGTTTCTGCCCTTGCAAATAAAATAACTAAAATCTAAAACAAGCTATTCTGAGAAAAATGAAGTAGATAAGTTTTCTGCAGTCTTGAGGGGTAGAGTAAACACCAATTGGTGGAAACTCCAGAAAGACTGATTTCTTTCCAACAGTCTATAAAGGTGAAAGGGCTGCCTCAAGAAACAGAGCTTTGTCTTTCTCAGAGAAGTCCAAGCACAAGCCGCCAGTCCCATGGCCGAGACCCAAGCCCAGTGTGCAGTGCTTGACTGAACAACCTTCAAGGCCATTCCAGTCCTGAGACTACATCCTCTGATTCTAGGTGGGAAAGTCTCTATCTTGAGGTAATCGAGATGGCTTTCACAATCTAAGAAAAGCGTAACTTTCTAAAATAGGATTTTGCCTTTTGTTTTTCAGTTAGAATATTTTTCCACCCAGTCCTCTGCCATCCTGAACTTCTTTTCTTTCCAATAGGAAATGACAAGCCCAATTACAATTTTAAGTTCAGTAAATAATGTCTTAAGTGTTTTTGGTTTTGAGAAAAGAAACAGGTCATTTTGGCACTGATTTTTTTTCCATTAATTTTTAAATTCACATGTATTTTTCAGTAAATTTAGTTCATGTGATTTTGATTTATTTACACTTAGCTCCCTAAAATGTGTGGTTAGCAATTTGATGACTATGCACCTTCTAATTAGTCTGTCTCAGAACCAGAAAGTCATGTGTTGCCAGCACGACCAAAGGCAAATCCAGCTGACACAAATTTGGATACAAATCGAAAAAGCCATAAAATTCAAGACCACTCTAAACTTGGCGATAAAAGTTGCCTTGTTCCCAAAAGTTACAGACAAAACAAGTTTCGAGAATAAAATACTTAACAAATTTTTCATGCAAACATGTGGTACACAGATATACTGCAGTGGGACAGCTGCCTCTCTCGTTGCTCTGCTACCATGATTACCTTGGAATCAACGTGTGATTAGAGGGGGGCGCTGCTTCGCATGAGGTGTGTCTGCACCCCCAGAGAATCTGGGACGAAGTCAAGAAAGCCAGTCAACCGGTTGTTTAGCAGAGTGTATACCAACCCACTTGCAGTAGATAGAATGTTTCTGAGAATTATCTAATTCAGAATTAGATAATGTTGAGTGTGGCAGGAACCTTAGAAATTATCTTGGCCAATCCTTCACTTTCCTAATGTGTTTTAAATGGTTGTTTTGACATTCTATGTACATAACCTTTAAAATTCAAATGACATCGGTCCAGGCCTGAGTTTAATTATAAAACTCAAAGCACATATGGAGCAGAGAGAACATTTTCTAGGGAAACCTAGAGAATTGTTTTATGGGTTTTTTTTTTCCCCCTTATTCTTCAGACCCACAACGTGAAAATAGGTTTCCTCCTTAAAATGTGTTAGAAAGAGTGGTAACACTACCGGAGTATATAAAATGTATATTTTATATACAATTTATGTTGATAAAAATTCTAAACCTGCTTCAACATATCTATCTGTGCCAATTTTCTGCAAGCCAACATTTCATAAATCATATTCAAAACAAATACCAAAAATACATAACTTACATAATTAAACACTTATGTATTAAATTTACACACAGGCATAATCTTTCCAATTTAAAGATATTTATTCATGCCAGGGTCTACATATTCGGCAATGGTTGGGGAAAAAAATAAAACTTTAACCAGAAGTCCTTCTTAATGAGTTCCCTGGTTAAGGGCTTGATACCACTGCCTTCGTGTCACCTTGGGCATCCTGCAACTTAGAGACACAGGCCTAAGGTAGTTCCGCTTGTTGATCTTTCTCTCTCCCAAAAGTCTCTGCTTACCCCACTCCATTTATAAGCTTAAGTCTTTGCTCACTGACTTACTTCTAACTACTGAGATTGAAGATGGCCCTTCAGGCTTGGACAGCCAGTATCCTGACCACAACCCCCAACAAAAATCTTTCATTACCTATGTCACTCATTGTCCTTCTGAGAAATCTGGTTGATCTTCACCGTATAACATAGAGGAAGAGCCAATGGTTCTTGAGCACTCTTCTTTATGATCTGTGATTTAAAAATGCATTTCCTATTTAAAATCACCTTCCTTAGGAAATTCCTCATTCTCCCGAAACCACTGGTCTTTCTCTCCATCTACCCAAACTGTACCCCATATTTCAGGACTCTGCTCAAGTCTCACCTACTCCAAGAAGCCTTCCCTGATCCTCCAGCCCTGTGTTCTGTCCCTGCCTTGAACCTCCAACATGCAAACCCTGTACCACCCAGTTGCAGGGCCATCTTAGGTATAATCTTAGATTCACTCGAATTGTCTCATATATTAGTCTTATCTTCCCAACTAGATTAAAGACTCCTATGAGGAAAGAATTATGCTTTCTACTATTTCATATTCCTACAGTGATCAATAGATTGTACAACCCAAAGTCTGGGTCAAAAACATATCAGCTAATAGATTGATAAATATTACAGTTCATGTCCACTTCACAAATGATAATAAAGCAGTATTTGTGCAACTAGCTGGAGCAGATTCATTTCCTCTAAAATTACCATTTATAAAAAGTCATAAACTTTGCAATAAAAATCATTGCTCTAATAATACACTAGTTTAGCTAATAAGCATATAAGGTGCCGATCCCTGCCTTCTAGGTGCTCACATTCTCATGAAAAGCTTGTCAATAAATTAATACGCCAAGCGAAAAATGCTCCCAAATAGGCAAGGACTACCATGAAAGGCCAGAAAGAAAGGAGCAATTCCCAGAGGTTTATAATCAAACTCTACAATCTAATGATTAATGTCCCACACAACTTGCTGGATACAAATTCTGAACTAAATTTTTTTCCATTTGTCCTTACTGTATAAAACTAGAGTGCTTTCAAATAATAAGGTTATCATTTGTATTGACATTCATAGTAAAATGGGCAGTGGAGATAAGAAATGCTTAGGAAATTAAAAATCGTAATGTAAATTGTATTTGAAAAATTTAAATTTGGAAAAATATATAATGTAAAATAACACTAATGAAAGTGCATTTAGCTTTTTATTAAAAATGAAAGCCACACTTACCTGCAGCATCTGTCTACTTCAATCATGTTATTTACTGTGGTTTTGCTTTTTCATGCCTGTGCAATTCCTTGTGCATATGCCTGGGGACTGGCATAGGTTCAGTTGGCTTTTATTCAGGCCTATCTTTTGGTAAAAATTAGTGTAAGATGGAAAGACTGTCTTTACTTATTTTGCAATCTTAATGTTACATGATAATGTCAAGATCTTGCTGCATATAGTGTACAAATCAAATGTGTGTCTCAAAACACTTTGAGTTTATTGTGAATGCTCTTTTTCATACCTCCCTTTCATATTTTGGGGTTTTATTATCCTTGTTATTTTTGTATAAAAATACAATAATTATATTTCATTTCTTCCAGAAGCAAGTGGAATAGAGCTTTGACATGACTTGCTTTGAAACAAGTCCAGCTGATAAGTGGTGGCTGGTAGCATGGGTAAATGGTAAGACTTACAGATCTGGAAAAAAAATTTAGAATAATAACTTTGATAAAGAGTGGCCCAAAGGATAAGTAGAAACAAATATGAGATCTAGAAGGGAAAAAAAGAAAATGGGTATCATTTCTTCTTCAGTTTTCTAACTTATGGTTGATAGTTGAAGCAAAAGTTATAACGCTACCTGATATGGTTCTAAATGTATATAGAGGAAATATTTAATACAATTATATTACAAAGGAAAACAGTAGTGGCTACTGAATATCAGATTAAAGTAGACTTTAGAGGAAAGAAAATTACCAGAGATGAGGGACATTATATAATGATAAAAGGGTAAATCTAACAAAAAGATATAGCAATTCTAAATGTGCATTCACCAAACAACAGAGCTACAAAAAATGTGAAGCAAAAACTGATGGAGCTAAAAGGAAAAATAGACAAATCCACAAACATAATTGAATACTTCAACACCTTTCTTGAACAATTTTGATAGAACTAAGAAAATCATCTGGGATATAGAGGAACTCAACAATACCATCGACCAACAGGATCTAATTGACATTTGTTGAACACTCTGCCCAATAACAGTTAAGCACACATTATTTTCAAATACCTGTGGATTATATATCAAGATAGATCATATCCTGACCTATAAAACAGGCTTCAACAAGTTGAAAAGAAGAGAAATCATTTAAAGTGCATTCTCTCACCATAATTCTCTCACTCAAACTAGAAATCAGTAACAGAAAGATAACAAGAAAATCTCCAAACACTTTGAAACTAAACAACACAGTTTCAAATAATCCATGTGTCAAAGAAGTTTCAAGAGAAATTAAAAAATACATTGACTGAATGACAATGAAAATACAACATATCCTTACCTATGGGACACAGCTAAGGCAATGCTGAGAGGGAAATTTATAGCACTAAATTCATGTATCATAAAGAGCAAATGTCTCAAACAATAATAGAAGCTACCACCTCAAGAACTTAGAAAAAGAAGAGAAAAATAAACCCAAATCAAGCAGAAGGAAGGAAACAGTAAGGATAAGAGCAGATAGATGAAATTGAAAAGCAGAAAAACAATGAAGAAAACCAATGAACAAAAGAGCTGTTTCTTAGGAAACATGAATAAAATTGACAACCCTCTAGCAAGATTGACAAAAAAAGACGACACAAATTACCAATATCACTAATGAAACAGGGGATATCACTAAAAACTCTGAAGACATCAAAAGAATAACAAGGGAACACTATAAACAGGTCTACACACGTAAATTTGACAATTTAGATGAAACAGCCCAATTCCTCAAAAAACACGCACTACCAAAGTTCATCCCACGAATCAGACAGTTTGAATTGTCTTGTAACTATTAAGGAAACTGAATTTGTAATTTAAAAACTATCTCCATCCTAGCTGGTTTCTCAGGCTCAGATGGTTTCACTGGAGAATTCTACCAAACTTTTAAGAAGAATCAATACTAATTCTATGCAATCTCTTCAAGAAAATAAAAGAAGGGGAACACTTCCTGATTCATTGCATGAAGCTAGTATTACCCTGATACCAAAACCAATAAAGACAATACAAAGAATCTGAAAATCTACTGGCCAGTATCCCTCATGACTATAGATGTAAAAATCCCTCACAAAATATTAGCAAATAGAATTCAGCAATATATAAAAAGAATTATATACCGTGACCAAGTGAAGTTTATTCTAGAGATGCAAGGCTGATCTAATATTTGAAAATCAATCAATGTAATCCACCATATTAACAAACTAAAGAAAAATTCATGTGATCATATCAATCGAGGCAGAAAAATCATTTGACAAAATTTGGCACTCATTTGGGATAAAAACTGTCCAAAAAACAGGAATAGAGGTGAATTTCCTCAACTCGATAAAGAGCATCTACAAAAAAACTACAGCTAACACACTTTATGGTGAAAAAAATAAACAGTTTCTCCCTAAGACTGGGAACAAGGTAAGAATGTCCACTCTCACCATTCTTCTCCAACATAGTGCTGGAAATTCTACCCAGTATAGTAACGCAAGAAAAGGAGCTGCTTCTACCTAGAGTCAGTACTCTCCTCAGCGCCAGAAACTCAAAGACATGGCCCTGCCATCATAGTTCAGGTGAGGAGGAGAGTGCTGACTGGGTGGTACGCACTATAATGTTAGAGGAGCTAAGAAACAGGAGCAAGCACTGAGAGAGCACGACAGAGGTGGTGGACACTCAGTGTGTTGTTTTTGTAGTGGATCCTGCAGTGCTCTGCCCAGATCTCCTCCTCAGGACTGATGCACTCATTTCAGGCTGTTGGGAATATCAATATCAACTGCTACACCCCTTCCTGGGGGTTGCCTTCAGCTGCAGGGAACTCTCCTGCCCACAGCCAGAGACTGGCTTATTCAGGGAAATGAAGGATCAAGCTCCTTTGCCTCAATTTGAGTCAACTCTGAAGGTCCATGCAGCCTCAGAGCTCCTGTAGTGACCAGCTGAGGCCTCACTTGTAACTGCACTGCCATTCGGCTTCTCACTCTACCCACTACTACCTTGCTTACTTCTTTAGAGGTCTATCTCCCAAGACCACTCTCCAATAAAACTCAGGCATGCAGTTCTCCATTTCACAGTCTGGTTCCAGGGAACCCAATCTCTGTTCATACTGTGGAAATAAAAATGTAGTTACTTACCTAGTTCTTAGCTGAAATAAAGTTCTGGTTCAGAACACGACCAAATGGATGCCCTATCTCATCTTAACTTCTCAAAAATTCCTGGAGTAGGCAACAATTTTTATCTTCATCTCTACAAAACATGCTGAAGAGTAGAGAGGTAAAATGTCCAAGATCGCATACTGAAAGAATAGTGATTCCAGGACTCAAACTCTGACCTTCTCAGTTTCACCCAGTGTTCATCATCCTTCACCAAACAGTTTGGGAAGTGGCCTGGTTTTAACAAAATGATGTAGACATCAAAATAGGCAAGGTTGTGTTTTCCTTTTCTATCAGTTATTAACCAGGTGACTTTGAGCAAATTAACCTCTCAGGACTTCAATTTTTTAGACAGCTCTCTGTCTACAAAATGGACATAAGAATACCTTCTCATAGCATCATTATAAGGATTAATTGAAACATGGAAGGCACTATTTCCTGTTCTCATGGAAGAGTGATGGCATATAAGATCAAAGAGATTAATGGTATTCAGATTGCGGGGAACTGGGAATGTTTTCCTGATCATCTCACTGAAAGGGAACTCTCCTTTTGATCATCTCTATTGAAAGTGATCTCTTTTTTCTCTGAAATTCCATAGTCTGTTGTTTACATAGTTTACATAGTCTGTTGTTTATTTCTCTGGAATTCCATCATCCATATGTTTCTTAGAAACATACATATTTTTTATAGTTATAGACCTTATTTGACAGTTATTGGCTTTAATTTGTCAATCAGTGTATAATGTCCTTGACAGCCAGAATAGTCCCAGACATCTTTATATTCCCCTCAGACCCTAGATCACTAAGTGCCGCAGAGTAAATGCTACATTGATGTATATGGATTTGGTTACTATATCTTGAATAAGCAGATGCTTTGTTGGGCTATGCCTGCCCCAGTAAGTTGTCCCATGAAGGAGAGAAGATAATACATTCACCTTGGGAAGAGGCTACTCTGGAAGACATAGAAGAAGAGAAAGCAAAGCGATCGGTAAATTGAAACACCAACCTGCCCAATAAAAGAATGTAGACCTTTGGATTTCAGGGTCTGCTTGTACCGACAATCAACCAAATCACTCATCCTCATGGATAAGAGACAGGAATTGAGGGAGAAACAGGAAGTGTTGCTCTAATACTGTTCATTCCTAGGAAACATGGAAACAAGAGGACCAGGAAGAGAGTTACCCACCAGAACACACTTCCAAACATCAATTTCAGTCAAGTCAGAAGTAAAGGCTTTTGCTGAGATGGAGGATGGGGTGGAAATGCTGCTGTAGGAAATGTGATAGGGAGTCAGCAAAAGAATTGTGAGCAGCCATAAAATTAGAAAGCCTGACTCTGTACAGACCCAGTCAGAATAGTTTTGTGATTTTCTACAGCAACATTCAACAGCCCAGCTGTGTGATGAGCAAAATAATTTGGTAAAGATGACCCTGGGTAGAGAAATTCTCTTTTCTTGATTGATTTCTTATGCGTGCTTGCAGACTTGAATACATATGGCAAAGCGTCAACTAATTAGAAATATTAGGATATTGTATCCTAGGTCTTGTCCTCCATCAGAGAGAGAGTGTAGCAAAGCTATTAAGAGAAAAAGCTTTACAGATGAATGGCCCTGGGTTTGAATCCAGTCCTTACTCCAATTAGCAATATGTCTTTGGAAGCATCATTTAACCATACTGTACATATACAATAGTACATGCCCCTTAATTGTGAGAATTAAATAAGATAATGCATAAAGCATTTAACACAGTGCTCATAAGTGCTGAATAAATGTTAGATGATATTAAATAGGGAGGAAGAGAACTGGAAACTCACAAAGATAAGCACTACTTATTTTAGAGGTTATGAGAATTAGATCAAAGTGTACAAAACCAGCACCTATCACAATTTATAATTAAACACAATTTACTCTTTTGTTTGCTGCCCTGCTAGACCACAGATTCCATGAAGGCAGAGATCTTCTCTGTTTTGGCCAATCATTGCCCAAATACAGTACCCAGCACATAGTAAGTATTAATTAACTAATCAGCTAATTAATTACACTGAGCATGGTATTAAGTTAGGACAGTGATCCCAGAAATACTTTATTAGGAACTTCATCTTGTATGTCCAGATCATTGGACAAGTCGCCACACTGATCAAAAAATAAATAACATAAACAATGGGCTAATTAAAGCTTCTTCTTAATTCTTACAGTTAGATGCCTTTCCTTTCCCAAATAGAAGACAAACTGCCATCTTGCTGGTACTGGTAACATTTCAGTGGCTTCTCCCTCATGGGCCTAAAGAAATTTCATCTTGCACTGGCCAGATTAAGAGAATGATAGTTTTCAGAATGTGTGTGTGAATGCTGTTGTGTGGGCACGTGTGTCTTTTCTCACCAGCCTAACACTTTTCCATTGTCAACCAGAGCTGTCTCTCTTCGTGTTTCCATTTCCATTACCCTCATCCCTAATTACTATCCATAATCACCACTTTGATTTCCCTCTACAATTTGACCTCTCTATTAGACTCTTGACTCTTTCTATGACTTTCACCAAACATGTGACCAGGGACATGGAAAGTGTCCATCTTTTATGTTTGTCCTGAAATTGTGATTAGAGTATGTAAACAAGTATTTCTTTGGTTAAGTTATCACTTTTAAAACAAAACTCCCAAAGCATCTTTTAAAGTAAAAATCATGAAAGGATACTGGAAGTCAGGTAGGCAAAGCAGCTGAGATGAAAAGTTACTACCTTCTCTGTCAATTGACACGGTTGTGTCAGTGTTCTCAGCTTTTCAGGGCTCATTTTTGCTGTTTGAATACATGAGAAACAACTAGAGACTTCACATCTGCTTTGGGAAACTCTTGTTTACTGGAAAGAGCTTCTTTAATTTAACGTTGGTTGACTGTAAGCAATACTTATTTATTTTCTTATTGCTCTTTCCAGTAAATAACAGATCTTACCTAAAAGTGGCTGAAGCCGTCCTAAAGGTTTGTGATTCAAACAGTAAATGACAATCTGCCATGATCACTGGCCTCCCCAGCACACAGGGAGTCCTTCTCCCGGATCTTCAACCAGAGCCTTCTGATCTGCACAGCTTTGAGAATATTCAGCTGGTGGAATTTAGATCACATTTGCTGTATGTGTCCAGCTATTTTTCTTTCCAGTTTGTTTCTTGAATTTGCCCTTAGGATGCTTTTTGATCTACAGTGGCTTCTGTTTGGGAATTAAGCACTAGGACTCTCAAAGATAAGATTAAAGAAATCCTTTTTGAAAAATAAAGAGATAATTAAAAAGCAAAGAAATTTCAAGAGTGTGATTAAAGAAATCCTATTGCCTGAAATAAATATTTTTATTCATTTATCTTATTAATTTTTGCAAGTTTCTGTTGATACAAAGGAAAAGGTAATTTCTAAACTATTGATTTACATTACTCAGTGAAATTTTTTAAATATTTGTAAAAATTTATTCTAGATGATTTAACACACACAGCCACATGAGTAAGATGACTTGTCCATTGAGTGACAGAAAAAAACATAAAAGCCATCACATCACAGGATCACAACCAGAAGAAACAAGGATGTTCTTGGATGAAGCCTCTCTTGCAGAACTGGGCAAATGAGTCCAATCTCATATGGCAATAGACCTTCAAAGAGGAGTTAATTCAAAGATAGGGAGCAAACACATATTCCTTAGAGAAAGAACTGTATACATAGAGGAAATAATCTTTGGGGAGAGGATGCAGATTCCCAAAAAGATCATGAAGAACTGGCCTAGCTTTTTTGTTTCTTGAAGAACAATTATACACTTTAAAATTGAAGCTCTGATTCTGTCATTATTTCACATCTTTGTAGTGTTTGTTCCTTATCATATACTGTAGATCCTGCCGTAAGTGAGTGAAATAGTTTTCTGGGAGACTGCTGGAGTATAATCAATTCAGTTGGAGCAATAATTGACCCAGGAGAATGCCAGTGATCTCAGTGACGTAAAGCAGCTTCCAAAGTACAATGTGTTCAGAGAAGGTTTTTTTTTTTAAGAAACGACATTCTCAAAACAGTTAAAAATAAGTATCCATGCAAAGTCTACTATGTGCAAAGCATCATATCAGATATTGTAAAGACATCCAGGAACATTACATTTTCAAAGGGAAAGTAAGAAATGAACACAAGTAACTTTAAAACAAGGCAGAATATGAACGTGTCATATTGGAGCTTTAAACAATCCACCATAGGAGGAAACAAGAAAGATGTATTTAGTTCCAGAGTGGTTGGGGGCTGCGTGTGGTCTTCAGCTAGAGAAAGGACTTCCTTATTATTAGCCATTATTTTAAAGAGTTTCTTTTGTTACAATAAAAGGAAAGGTCATCCAGAAGGTATCATGGACTTGAATAAATGATGAAATAAAACCAAAACCTTAGGCAAGCAACTTCTTTTGGCTTAGAGCCTCAAGGGCTGACTTGGAGCTAACCCAGCTCTGCTTGTCCAGTCAGTGGTGATGGGGCCCAGCTCATTTTGGCCAGTCGGGTTTGGATCAGCTTTTGGTGGACTGCTCTGGATCTCCTGAGGTAACCCCAAATTCCCACGGCCGTTGGTGACAGACTCCCTTGTGAGTCCTCAACTCCCAATACAAGGTCTGTGAGCCCATACGCAGCACCCATCACTGGAGCCACACATGCCTTTTGTTATGGCTGAATCATCCACCTACTTGCATTTTAAATATTTAGCACACTTTAAAAGTTTATTTCATCCAGGATTTTTTTAATCACATAAACTTTACATGAAAAACTACTATTATAAATATTTAAGGAATAACGCAATGTTGAAAAATCAAAATTTTAGGTTTGTCCCACTACCCATCTCTAATTGCACTGTCATACCCTCCTTTCTTCCTAGGTAGTAGTGATAATAGTTTACAGAAGAGTTGCTTGTGCACAAGTTTTGAAAATAGTGTCTAAATTGAAAAAAAAAATGAATTCGAGAGAATCAATTGCCTAATATGCCAATAAAAAAACCCAACAATTAAATTTCAACAAAGGTCCAACAGCCTTCTCCTGGTCTTTTCCTAAATGCTTAGTGTGCAGTTCTGACTGTAATCTAATAATTGCTTTTCTGATCCAGATAGCAATACTTAATGTTTATCACCAGAATGCCAAGTTAGACGGCCTGGCCGCCTCCTCCTAATAAGAAAAAAATGAGCCGAGCACTAGCCAGGCTCCCATGAAGCAGGGAGTGGACCCAACGCAGCCTCCTTCCGCCGGCACAGCAGCCATGTGTTTTCTGTCTCCACTGAACTTCCACAAATTTGTAATTTATTTGGAAGAATATGTTGCAGATAAGCAAAAAAAGGCATCTGGAAGCCTTCTTGCCAAATGGTAACTTTCTGGAAGTTTCCTCATTTAGAAGTAATTTCTGGAAAATTTCTTGATTAATACAAATCCGTGAACAAACTTAAAAATGATGGCTTTGTTATTGCTTTGGCACAATATGTTAACAACACTGTGAGTGCTGCCAAAACTCTGAGAGTTCTTTCATGCGGATTATGGTCTTGTTTACAGATCCAGCTGTACTGAGGCCTTGTCCATGGTGGTAACCTAACAATGTTCCCAGTGGGGGTGCCCATTAGGGGAGGGGAGACTAACTGAAGTTTAGTTTGTTTAAATTGAGCAAGAGTGCACAGCGGCACTCAGATCTTGGGGAATGTGTTGGAAGCATACCCTTTCTGGGATCTGTTTTCGTTTATTCAAGGGGGATGTTTGCATTGCTCAAAAATTGCAATACACAAACTTGCCATACAAAATGCCTTCCAAATGCTTACTGTGATCTGTACAGAAGTGAGTAGAAAACACAAATAATAGTAGATTGAACTAAAATGCTAAATGAAAAAAGTAATTGCTGGCCTCTGACATTTTTATTAATTAAAAATCGACTACTTTCTGTGATGTGTATGTGTGCATATATGTATAAAACATATATTTCCAAGTCTCACCATTTAACTTGGATAGGAAAAATAAACAAAACTCACTGAACAATATCAATTTGGAACTGTGGGAAACTGATTTCCATTAATAGGACACTTATGCAAATATTTCCAACGTATTGGTTTGCATAGATTTGTATACACGAATTTCATTGGGATTTTATTTTACAGATTCTAATGACAAAATAATAATTGCTTTTTATGCCCCCCAAAAAAATGTGAGAAACAATAGAATTACATGTTTTCTCACTTTTGACAAAAATTTTAACAAGATTTTAATTGCTGCATATTATTACCAAAAAAGAATCAGGGATATTAATGGCCTCTATGGTAACTTTTTGACATTTATGAAGTCTATAAATGAAAATAATCCATTCAAAGGAACTTTCGCTTCTTCCGCTTTCTATCGTTTCTGGTAATAGATAATCAGGAGGAGATGGAGACCTCAGGCACTGTGCTCCCTTGGCCCAACTCTGGTAGATAAAGACTTCCTCAGAGTTCCTCTCTGACACCAATGGAGGGGTGACCCTGCTTCTGTCATGTGAAAAATGTATCAAGGTTTAAGTTGATCTCTCAGATATCATTCAGGTCAAAATAAAATTCTTCTTGGAAAACTCACAATTCACAGATTTTAATCTGAAGTCAATTTATCAAAGTAATTTTCTTCAGAGGATTTATTTTATACTTTAGTCACAGAATGAAAGTTCAATGAATATTTTTTTAAAAAGTCATGATTTTTACTTCCCAAAACTCCATTTTAATGCGTAATTTCAGTGTTTAATATTATCCTTGATATCAGGAGGCCAATATTTTAATTAAATGTATCATATTCTCTTGTTATAATGCTAAAATCTCACTAATATGCAAGAAGAAAAACATAAAGTTGCCAATTTTCCATGAACTGCTCAGTCATTTACTTCTGTGCCTTCAGATTTCACATTCCCACATGTGAACGGCATGCTGTGTAGCCCTGTTCCTGAAGATGCAGCGTATTCTCCACACTGCTACTAAGCTTCAGGGTTAGTGATGGAGGACAGAGGGATGATGCAACGATCCTTGGTTTACAGAGACATCCTCATTTTTCCTATCACTGAATTTTACACTCCTACATTTTTTAAGAAAACAGTTTCTGGGCTGGCCTGGTAGTCTAGTGGTTGAGTTCGTGCACTCCACTTTGGCAGCCTGGGGTTCGCAGGTTTGGTCCCCAGTGCATACTTAATACCGCTCATCAAGCCATGCTGTGGTGGCATTCCATATAATGGAGGAAGATTGGCACAAGTGTTGGCTCAGGGATAATCTTCCTCAGCAAAAAGAGGAAGATTGGCAATGGATGTTAGCTCAGGGCCAATCTTCCTCACACACAAAAAAAAGGTCTCATATCAGCATAGTTTTTGAATCAATATTAACTAGTGTAAGGCAATAAAATAAAGTATAAAGTTTATGAAAGACAGACCTCACTCAACAACTTAGAAGCAAGTCTCTTGGTATACTATTTTTAAAATGCCCCTAGGAATAATATTGTGAGGTTAAAATAGAACAAGGATTAGATTGTGACATATTCCTGTGGACTAGTAACTAATAGTAATGAAGATAACTTTCATATCCAAATATTTTCCAGAATATTGTATTCAGTATATTTTTTAAATATAAAAATTGTTCTTTACTGTGAACTATTTTCTTACATTCAAAGTTTAGCATCTTTCCTCTACTGACAACTTATTTTAAAAATACAATATTAAATATACTAAATAAACCCTATTTTAGGAAGACTTGATATCTAGAAGAAACCATCAAATGTGTCCATACTCTGAGAACTGTTTCCTCAAAGTGTTGTCCATAGGCTTCAGCCAGTCACAACAAGGATGCCATTCTGTTTCTGGGCTGCAAGCTCTCCACGTTTTCAGCGCTACCTCAGTTGAGACCAAGGCAGTTTCCTAAATGGGCCAGAGGTGGGGAGCAGTGGGGATGCTTCACTGCCATCTCGGGGTTATTAGTGAAGCAGAAAATATTTCCTAATCCTGTTCATTATTCTTATTTGCTTCCCAAGGACATAAGTGATACAGGGTGTTACAAAAACAAGTAGCTTTTAAAAAACTTTTTGGTGTTTACAATTTAGTGATTGAAATGGATGTTTCAGTTTTCTAGAGATGAACTGTAGAACTTCTTTATTAACTCTCTGAACTAAACTGGTTAATGAGCCACACAAGATATTTCAAAGTACCTGTTAGATACAGCCATACAACCTTTTGAATAATTCACTCTAATTTTGTCCAAATTGGCACCCAATGTTTAGTGATGAGATTGATCAGACTATGACACCTTCCAATGGAAGTGAGAAATTTGGGGGTAAGTTACAGTAGCACACTTGAAAACTATTGAGTACAAACTTTTCTCCTGAAATTGCAGGTTCATGCTAGAACATTGTCAAATCTTTGTACACAATAATTTTATACATGTTTATCGAAATCAGTTTTTTTAAAAAATAATCCTTTCTCTATAATATTCTTTCACTTCTATTTTCTGAGTGTGGAAGTCTAGTCATTGAATCTTCAAGATTCAAATTCATTTTGGAGGGAAAAAGAAAGTATTCTTTACCACAGTAGTGAATTATTCTTTACCACAGTAGCGGAAGGCAGCCTTTGTTCTCAGTCACCGGTAAGACTGCACTTTCATAGCCTAGTGCCTTCTACCACAGCCCCTTGATATATCACATAAATGATGGAAGATGCATGAGACGTGAAGGTGACATGTGCAGTCTCCAGGAGGAAACTGATGCCCTGGTTGCTCGCTAAGGAGCCATCCTGGCGTTAGCTGCATATGCAGCCATCCGGCTGCCCTCCCAGCTGGAAGGAAGGTGTTAAGCAGCAGCTGTCAGCAGAAAGAGATAGGAAAGGGGCAAAGTCTCTCCAATTCACAGAAATAAAAATTGTTAATGAAAATCTCCAGTACCGTACGCTGATAGCTGCCTTCTGTGCAAGACTTCTGCCTTACTTCCTTGAAACTTCTTTAGCCTTCTGGCTTATCAGTTTCAGGGCAATGTATTACTCAGCCACCGCCTGTGAAGTGAACCAGAACAATTTGAGGTTAATTCACCTCTCCCAGCAATCATAAAAGTTTGTTCATTCTTAGACTCAACAATGAAATTGTTACTGATTAGTCCAAGTCAAAAATCTGCACTTTTGTCATTTCAAAACGATTTAATTACCTTTTTCTAATGCAGTATATATGCCCCATTGGCCAAGACAAAAGAGCTATTATTCAACGCGAAAAAAATATTGCTGTAGCAAGCACAGTAACTTTTAATGTTTTCACTGCTGAACTGTCAAAATGTGAGCATTCCCACCCCCTGAAAAAAATGAAAGTATGGAACTATGGTATAACCTTCACTTTTATAGTAAGAGGTTTCTAGAATATGACAAAGAAAACATAGCAATTTCAGCCAGGTCATAATTTAGTATAAAATAAAACAAGACATTTAAACCCGAGGAGGAAAAAAAAATCTGAGAGTGGTCGAACTATCAAACTATGTGTGCAATTTCCTTGTGCTCAAATTGCATTTTCTCCTTTCAGTGTTATACGGAGCAAGGTCTTGCCCTCTAGATTAGAGACTTTTGCATTAGAGGAAACTAGGTTATGTCTTCCACTGTCAGAGACAGAAATTATGAGCTAGAGTGCATTTTATCCAGTCACTCTGAAAAATGTTAGCCCAAGGGGGTAATAATTAGAACTGTTTTTGTCAGGTGACTGCATTTTAAGCAGCGATGTGTCTGAGAATCTAGCTGAGGGGTTTAATATAAACAAATATTTTTTTCAGTCAGCATTGTGGCTTGATTTTTTTTTTTTTGGCTTTGCTTTTTATTTCAAAAGTAAGCACTTTTCGGGAATTATCAGCTAAAATGTCCTACAATGTAGTATTATGGTGACCTGATAATATAATAGCCAGCAGAAAATGATACTCAAGCAGCCTGAGAACTTCATGCATAAAACTATAAACTAACTCATTGTGAGATTATCATGCATTTATGGACACGAATAACTAGTCTGTATAGATTGCTTATAAAAGTCTAAACACAAATGTATAACAATTTTACTTCCAAATTATTATTTAACTTATTTAAGTAATTATCTAATACAATTTAATATTGTAGTTCTCACAAACATAAATAAAAATATGAGAATGTAATTTATGGGCTTTTGGACTACTTCAGGTGGTGTGGCTCCTCTGTGGTCAGGGTCCCATAGTTGGGTGAGTAGCCTAGGAGTTGTCTTATTATTTATTAACTTGTCCAAATCTGAATATACCCCTTTTTGACAAGAATGGATCATTTTAATATTTGTTCCCATTACAAAAGCATTATGGAAAGATGGCGATGAATGGAAACAATCTTCTCTCCTTTAGCTTATAGACCTTAATAAAGACTATCCTTCTGTTCCTACAATAACCCTATCTTTACAAATAAATGAGTCAATTTAGATTATGAGATTCTCAGAACCAAAGATCATGTTTTCTACAGGTTCTTAAAAATAGCACATAGTCTTTCCCATCATAGTATAAAAAATGAGTAAGTACAAAATAAAACTTTTCTTCTGAAAATTAGCTTTAATTATTTTATATCATATGAAATGAGAAATATCAGCAACTCAAGAGTAACTAATTTTCTGGGACGATCCTATTTTATATATCATGGACGGATTGAAATTTTAAACAGTCTTTCTAAAAAAGGTTTCAGTTGGAAAAATTTTGTTGTCATTAATTATAACCAATTATGAGCATTACATCATTCATAAGATCAGAAACATGACATTTCAAAGAATAGGTTTATGCAGTGTGAATGCATTTCTCCACTGTGTAACTTGGCTCACTCTGCAACACCCATACTGATATCCTCCAGTTTGGACTTTAAATGACTACTGAAAAATGCTGCTTTAAACTCTCTATCAAGCAAATTCTCTCTTCTCAAGGGATCTCACCTCCCTCTCTCTTCCCCAAAATGCTCTCTGAATATAAGAAGATGATCTTATGTCATCATTGTGACAGGAGAAGGACTTCTGGCTTGTGTACTCACATCTGGGTCTTTGCTGGCCTCTCCTCTGCTGATCTGTTCCCTTCTCTATTAAGTTACTGAACGCCCTGTGCTAGTATCCAGTAAGTTGTGTTTTGTACTGCCTGGTGTTTTGGCGTTGGCGGAGGGGAGGGTCATGATGGCACCTATTCCCAAAGACCTTAGATCCTGCTGTATCTTGCTGTAGCAAAGCCTCTATGCTCTGTAGCATCCTTGCCCTGGTCCCAAGCTCCTTGTTTTCCAGATTATCTTTGCAATGGAAGGCTCAAGAGTTCACAGAATCCCTAGGTAGCCTCATGGGCCAAGGGAAGCCATGGGCATTATTTAGCCCTCTTGTCTAGATGCTTCCTTCAATTATTCATAATTTACCATCATGTGGTGACACATTGGTGTTGTACTATGACAAACATGGGAATTCATCAAGGAATTTGACATTTTCCCAGGATAGATCCTTAAAAGTGAGTAGCAAGCCTAACCTAACTCCTAATCCATGAATCCCATAATTTTAATTGGGTTTTTTTGCTAGCCCTCACTTTACCCCAACCCAAAGGACTTGAATCCCATGACATATGAATTCAAGGACACTCTCATCTGACCTCTTGCCATTCACAGCCCCTCTGTCTTCTGTCTTCTCCAACCTGCTAATTTTCCTTCCCTTCTGTCAAGAACTGTCACCATGTGACATACTCCTCCTTCCCTCAGTTTAATTCACTCTTCCTAATCACCAGCTCAATAGTGGTGGAAGAACTTCAGGAAAATAAACCAGATTATCAAGGAGAGAAAAGAGGTGTGCTGGCGAGTGTACTGTCTCTCAGCTCCTCCTTTGTTCTTCTCTACCCACTTTCATACCACAGGGGCAGGAAGCCTGCAAAGCTATATTTCCCAGACTCCCCTGCCAGCTCCCTTCCTGTTAAGTTTTGCCAATGGGAGGCACTGGCCGGAAGCTGAAGAAAAGACAAGCCAGTTTTTTTCCAGATTCTAAAGGCAGTTTCAGCGGTGGCAATAGTGACAGGTAAGTACGGCTCCAAGTTGTACTCAGGTGACTCAGTTCCAACATCAGCAGCCTCAGCTGCACACAGACTCTAGGTAACACCATTTCATGCTTCGGGCCTCCAGGCTAGGGGTGGTAGTATTTTTACACAAGTATTACTCTCTAGGTGACTTTACCTAATCAGTGCCTCCAGCCCTTCTAATACTTTGTAAGCATATTAAATTAACTTTGTTTGAAATTCCTCAAGTGGATTCCGTTTGTCTGATTAAACACTGACTGATACGAGAAAGACGTCAATCCTGTGATCTCCATTACACTTAAACAAAGTCTACCTATTGAAGTATTATTAGTTGCTTTTTTTTTTTTACCATGGTTGAAAGAATCTGAGCTTGACTCTTGGAGTAATATTTATTAACACTCAAGACTGCCTAAAAAGAAGTTTTACTCTTACAAGGTAATTTTCCCACCAGAGTCTAAATGGTGTCTATAGCAGAGAGCAAGAAACATTAGTTATTATGACTCAGTTTTTGTCAATATGTTTCTATAAATCGTGAGTTGCCTATATTCTTTATAAATCTTCTTTGGGTTTAGAAAAGAATACCAAGTACATTTCTGGAATCTTGTTGCTCTCTCACCTATCTAACCACATATGGAAATGATAATTACAAAATTTTGTCTTTCTTTTCCTACTCCATCTAGCACCACATGTGCTGCCACTCACTTACTTCCAAATTCCTCTTACTTTGAACAAATTGCAGGCCAGTGTGCCAAGATGCCATTAATCACCTGCGGTAATAGGGGAATGCTGTGATCCAAGGACTCCAAAGAGCGAGTAATGTACACACACACAATCAATTACTCATCCATTTTCTTTTCAAGCCAGGGGCTTAAGTGGAGGAAACAGGTTTACTTTTTATCTTTACATCTCCAGGCCTGTTCTACCGTAAAGTCGAAAGTCATGTGAACAACTTTTAGGATTTTTATAGACTTAGAACGATAGAATTATAGAAGTAAAAAGAGCTTCAGAAATCACATTGTTCTACCTCCTCATTTACAGATGACTATCCTACTATAACACTCGTCACTCCTATCATAACTTTTTTATCTTCCCAAGGAATCTATGAACTCCTTGAGGGATGTGTCTGTGATTTTTATCTTAACATTTTCTGTGCCTAACACAGTGCCTAAAACACAGGAAAAATTCAATAAATGTTATTGGAAAGAAGTTGATGAATGGGTGAATGAGTGAATGCATTAATGAATGAATGAATTACTAAGAGATTTAATATCTTGTCCAAGAATATACAGTTATAACCAGCCTAAGGAGGATTAAAGACATCTAATGTTATGTTTTCTAATTCTAAGTCCAGTATTCTTTTCACTTAGTCTCTTCTGACTTAACATTTTTAATGCTTTTGCATAAAGCAAGGTGTAGTCCTTTCACCTTCAGAGCAATGTAGACATATGGGCAAAACAAGGGGAGATGCTGGTCCCCTTGTCAGAGTGGATAAAAGAAAGGAAAGGGCTCAGTACCTAGCATAAGGTTCAGAAGCAACCATAAAGCCCCCAAGACCACTCAGAGAGTAGAAAAATCAGTCAAGCATGATAGGGAAATAATACTGGACACAACTACACCACAAGCTGAGTTTCCACTGTGGTCACTCCACGTCCTTTTATGGAAAACATGCGACATATAAATAACTGGACGCTCTGAATTTTCAACAAAGTTCTATATTTCTCTAAATTATCACTATTATTTTTCCCCAGGAACAGTGCATCCCACTTATACAAATTGTGAAAAAGAACAAAAGACCGTAAGATATGAGACTGCTCTTTCAGAATCCAAATGCTCTAGAAGCATTGCTAATTTTAATGTATAATATTTAGGCAAATATATTCAATTGGTTGCTCTCTCAACATGTATAATTTTTAAACCAAAAAACCAAATAAAAGCAGAAAATTAAGAGGATAAACAAATGTCACTGAAAAATAAGCACTATTAAAATTCCGTTACAAAAACACTTCAATTCCTTGGTGTTTATTTTAAATCCAACTGCAAATCACAAACCACATCAGCTAAGACCCAAAGCAAACTTGTATACACACACTTACACTCAGCAATTTTGGTGTAACATTAACACACCATAGTGCGTAAGACAAGAGCCTAGTATGTCACCATTTGGTTACATGTTTCAGTTTCTCCCAATATGTGATGAAGTAGAAATGTGACATTTGATATTATCACTGACGGTTAATTCTGTGAACATTTTAATATTTTTCAGACATCACAAGATTTATATTTTCCCCTCCTCAAATGAATGTGAGAATTTAAATACCAAGTCTTTCCTTTCTTTTGAAAAAATAAATGCTATAATACACTTCCCAAGGTTAATCTTTGTCCTTGCACCTCCAAAGAATCCATGGCAAGAATGTTTTTTATTGCCCTGCCATATCTAAAATTGCTTAGCCCATACTCTCTTAGACACATCATTTTTCAAACTCAAATTTCTAAGTTTCCTCAGAAAAGAGCACATTACACTAGATGCAAAGTGAAGAACTGTTTAGGCATGTTCTAAGGATATGTGCCATTCTTCACCAAACAAGCAAGCCTATGTGCTTTAGGTTGAAGAAACAATCTTACAGCAAGCATTGCTAAGACACCATAGACTTTGAATGATTCTTTGGCAAACTGTAAAGTAATTTTTTCTGGAAATTGTATCATCCATGGAGCCCTAGCCCTCACCAGTTGACTTGTAATGGATATAGTTCCAGATACAGTCTATATTCACTTCCTCAGCTTTCTTATCTCCTCTTAATTCTCAGCCTATTACACTCTGGCTTCTTTCTCCCTATTCCAAAACATGCTAGGAAGAGAGAAAAGAAGAAGCCTATTATGGGTTTAACTGTGTCCCTCAAAATTTGTAGGTTGAAGTCCTAACCCCCAGTACCTCAGAATGTGACATTAGTTAGAAATATGGTCTTGGCAGATGATTGAGTTAAGATGAGCTCATCAGGGTGAGCCCTAATCCAATATGACTGGTGTCCTTATAAATAGGGGAAATTTGGACACAGAGAAAGACACACACACACACAAGGAGGACGCCACATGAAGATGAAGGCAGAGATCCAGGGACGCATCTATAGGCCAAAGTATGCCGCAATCGCCAGCAAAACACCACAAGCTGGCAGAGAGGCCTGCAACAGATTCTCCCCCATAGCTCTGAGAAGGAATCAACTCTGCTGACAGCTTGAGCTTAGACTCTAGCCTCCAGAACTAAAAGACAATAAATTTATGAAATATATGTTATTTAAGCCACTCTGTGGTACTTCGTTACAGGAGTCCAAGAAAATTAACAGAAAGCCTATCTAGAAAAGAACAAAGCTGGCCTCCGAACTCAACTCTTCATCCCATGAAGGCTTTCCCCAAAGTTCCATGCCCGGCCCGGGGACTCTCAGAGATCCCACAGCTTCCACTGTCACCTTGAGGCCAGTTGTTTCCAAATCTACATGTCTAGTCCTAATGTCTCTTCTTTGATCCAAATACATATTTCTAACTGCTTGGCCGATGTCTTCAAGAAACATTCCTGCAGGTACTGCACTCAAGTTCACCACAGACCTGCTACTGCTTCTGGGTAAACGATATCTTGTCAGTTAATAGCATCACCATCCACCAGGTCAACCAAGCTAGATGTGAATTATATTTAACTCTTTCTTCTTCCTCAGTTCCTACATCAAGTAGTTCCAATTAAATCTACTTGTGAAAATCTCTTGAATCCATCTCATCCTTTCCAGTCACGCTGCTCCTGCACCAGCTCAAACCCTCATCATTACTTACTCCAACTTCTTCCGGGAGTCTTTGAAGGTTCTCCCTGCCTCTCAGCCATTCTCCACACTTTTTATAAAGTTGTCCTTCAGCAGGTAATCTATTATGTTTAAACTGTAGTTATGTTAAGTCACTGAGATATAGGGGAAGTTGAATGCTGGTGCATAAACTGGCTTATGCTGACTTATATCCATCAGTGACGTCTATACTCCTGTATGCTTTGTTCTGACTCACATGTTAAGGTACGTTTGTTTGATATCAAATTGCCATTTGAAAGCATGATGTGGTGGCATTTTCAGATTAGTGAGATAGTATGTACTTCGAGAAATTTTAAAATAAAAATCAAAGAATATAATGCATGTTGTAAGGGTCAGTTCAACTGCTTCTCCTTGTGGGTCATCCTAAACTCTGCCTCCTCGCTGATCCCTCACACTCTCTGCCCACTCATAGTGGTTTCTTTTTATCGTTGGCATATCTCTTTATCTTCTAATTACTTGTTCACCTCTTTTCCCTCTAGACATACGTTCTAGCTAAACTGTAATCTGCTTAAGGTCAGGATCTGTACCTGACGCTGTTAGTCTTCCTAAGCACCTCTCACAAAGCGTGAGGCCATTGTCTCTGCTCAGTAAGTGTGGGTTGAATGGGCTCAGTCACAGAAAGTAATAAATGGATTTTTTTTAATAAATGCACCATCTCTCTGGAAATCCACAGTGCTCACATTTTGCGTTATGAGCTCATTTTAGAGTGACTGGATGCCTTTTATTGGCTAATGTCTGCCATGTGGTAATGTCTTCATTTGCTGAGTTGATGTTCCAAATCTTACAATTCTTAGTCATAATTATTAGTTTTTCCCCTGAATTTTGTGCTTCATTGAGGTTTTAAAGGGTAAAATTAACCTCCCAGCTTTTCCTCCATAAATTTATAATTTCATTGTGATTTCATTGCTATATTGGCTTCCATTTCAGAGGTTTGTCCAAAGTTTAGGTGATTATGTGTCTGTTGTTTTTCTCATCTCACAAATGCAGTTATTTCCTTACAATCTAACTTGCTCAACTGTACAGCAACAGACACAGCAACGTGATAAGGAATTCTAAATATTATTTACTTAGAAAAGATTGATCTTAAGGGGAATGGAACGTGTTTTTTTACCTGTCTTAAAATCAATCAGAATTTATGAAAATGCTCATTCACCTAATATTCTTCCCTGCTTTGGCATCTGTTTACCTGGACATAAGTCAACATTTTCTGCAGAACACAACACTGTAAAAAGTACATTAACAAGTTCTTCAGGGATATCTTAGGTATAAAATTTGTTTAGCTATTCAACAATATGAAACTTTGATTATTGAACTTGAACTGGAAATATATGGCTCAAATTTCACTGGAATTTGTTTGCTTTTGTATGTTGTACATAATTATGTAGATTAAGAACTGCATTTGAGGATTTATCATTTCTCAGTATTGGGTAAAGCCGTCATAGATGTTAGGCTTATAAACTACTCTACATAATTGCTTATAAATATACACCTTTAAGTACTTTGTAGATGGAAAAAAAAACTCATCTAGAGGGTCAGAAAACCGACGTCAGTCTGGAAGCAAAACTAAACTTGGATGAGTCACAAAACTTCTTGAGACCTAATGTTTACCTCAACTTACCGCCGTTTGTCTTTTGTGAAACTCACGTGTAAGAACCTGCTTTACGATCTGCCTTTGAATGCCTCCAATCCCAACACCTGGACCCACCAAGCTACCACCTCTACAAGTATCCCTCCCTCAAACCATGGAACAGGTTACACCCCCATCAGAAGGAGTAAAAGACCCTGGGCCAGTAACTTGGTAGCTCAGCACCAAGTAGGCCTTGTCTCACGTCTTCTAATAACCAGACTTGCCTTTCTGCCTTTAATAAAAACTGCTTCATGCTTTGGTTTTAGTAATAACATTCCATGGCTCCCAAGTCTCTGCTCCAACTTGCATCCCATTAAGCTAGCAAGTTCAGTGGTTCTCAAAGTGTGTTCCACAGACCAGAAGCATCAGCATCACTTGGGAGCTTATTAGAAATGCGAATTAATGTGCCCCACCCTAGACCTACTGAATCAGAAACTGGGAGCAGAGTTCAGTAATTGGTGTTTTAATAAATCCTCCAGGTGATTTTGATGAGTCCTAAAGCTTGAGAACTACTGGGCTGGTTTTTTAGCCTCAGTTCCTCTTATTGCCATGAGGTCCTCTGCTCCCTTCCTCTCTAACTTCTTTTGGAAAATAGAGAAATAGGGGGAGAGATTCTTATGCCAATTTCAAGTGTGTGACTTTGGCAGGAGGGAGAGAGGTTGAAAAGGAACCTAGTACGCTTTGCTGTGCAATATACTGTGGAAAATCTGTAGTAAACGCAGTTATAAGTGAAAAAAAATTGTTCAGGGGAGAGATGTCAAAAGAGAAATTAAAGAAGTCTTACTCAGAGTGAGGACTGTATTGCCCCCGCCCCAGGCATTTTTAGAGGGACACCAATAAAAACTTAAGTTTATTTTTTTGGTAGCTGGGTTATGTTTCTTTGGATTTAACTCTGCAGAGACTGCACCATATGGAGACCAAATTAATATGCAGGTTTTACAAGGAAGTGACCTCCCTGGCTCAGTGTATTATGGGACAAGAACAGCATGGGACAGACAGAAAAGAATCAATAATCTCATTTCATCTCCCTCTGCCTCTTCTGAGATATTGCCCACCCAGTTATCCCCATTCCTTTTTCATCTTTTAGCCTCCCTTCTCCCTTGGTATGTAAACCTGTGAAAACCATCAAGGTATCTTTAAAAAGTCTCTTTTGACCATGCAACCACCCCATGGGCACTACCCTAAATATGCTCTTCTGTTCACATACAAGTTTCTATAGAAAAGATTCCACCTTCAAAATGTCAACGTAGCAGCTCTTATTTATTCCTTAGTGCAGTGTAACACAGTTCTAAGCCTTCCACAGAAAGGAACTTCTAACACCACGTCCATCAGTGACCCACTTACCAAAACCAGTAGGTAGTTTTTAGCCTTTACCAGTAATTATTTGATCTCTTTTGACTATAATTTTGTTGACCAGTCCTTCCTTGAAGCACTGTCATCACATGATTTCCATGACATGAAATTCTCTATTTCTTTCCACCCTCTCTCTACGACTATTTCTTCCCAGCATCCTTCTAAGCTCATTTTCTCCTGTCCACCTCTTAAGTCTTGAAGCTTCCCAAAATTTAATCCTTGTCCGTCTTCTCTTCTCATCCTATGCATGCTTCCCAGTGTTACCTTCTACTGCCACCCGTCTTCTGTCCCCCCAACCTAATTTTCCCAGAGCATTATTCTGTCTTCAGACTCGTAAATCTAATTTCCTGGTAGATTACACTCATCTGAAAATGCCAACGGATGGTGACTCATCATCTTTCCCTCAAAACTGTATTCGATCTTCGTGCTCTTCCTCCCACTCATTGCCAAACCAGAAACTTACCATTTAATTATATTTATCCTGTATTTATCCTTCTCCTTTAGCCCTGTACCAAATCAGTTAATAAAAATATCGTTCCCTCTATCCCCACTGCTGCTGCCATTCTTGGTATGCGTTATCTCTTGCCTGAATTATTGCAATAATCTCATAACTTGTGTCTGTCTCTTTCACACTGTCGCAAGTGGCATAACATATAAATGAGAGCAAATTTAACTGCATAAAATTTCTCAATAGTTTCCCATCAAAGACAAGATCGAATCTACTGTTTCTTAAGTGCATTCAAAGTTTTTCATAATTCGGTATATTCTGTACCTAACCAGGCTTACTTCTACCTACCTTCTCCCCATGCTTGTAATTTCAATTATACTTCTAATTCTCTGAATACACGATGTTCTTTCAACTCTTCATGTTTCTTACTGTGAAGCTCTGTGCATAATTCAATCACATCACTCACAGTCTTATTTTATAACCATCTATTTGTGTCTTTCTTCCCAAGCAATCCTTGATATCTAGGACCCTAACTTCATTTTTGTATCCCCAGCACCTACTATAGTGCCTGGCATATAGAAGATGGTCAACAAATGGTTATTCAGTAAAATGGATGAGTAACTGAATCAATGCCATTCATTCAGTTTAAGATTCCCTACCTCAACTTGTCCATGTAGAAAACACCTTATTCTCGACATTCACCTGAAAGTTTACCTCTGTGAAGAAACGTTCTAGTTCCTCGGGTGAAACTTAAGGATCTTTTCCCTGTGATCTTCATGTACACCTCATCTGTAGAAGATACCACCTTTTATTGAAATGGTTCTTTGTATGTTTGACTCTCCAGCAACCTAATTAATACAGCTGGGCAAGAAAAGAAGAAAATAAATTCAGACGATACAAGATAAGAAAAAAACAATTCTCCAAACCACATCTTACTAAAGAGTTTACCAATTCCTAGTGGATACTAAATTATCTATAAAGTCTCAAAAATTCAGAATATATATACATATATTCTTTTTGTTAAAAAAATATATACGGGGCCGGTCCAGTGGCCCAGCGGTTAAGTGCACACTTTGCACTTGGATGGCCCGGGATTCGCCAGTTCGGATCTCGGGTGCAGACATAGCACCACATGGCAAGCCATGCTGTGGCAGGCATCCCACATATGAAGTGGAGGAAGATGGTCACGGATATTAGCTCAGGGCCAGTCTTCCTCAGCAAAAAGAGGAGGATTGGCAGCAGATGTTAGCTCGGAGCTAATCTTCCTCAAAAAAAAAATAATATATATACATGGAGACTTCTCCAAATTTGGAGAGTAAATACTGCAGTTATTAAATTATCTATAAAGTCTGTTTTTTTCTTTTATTTAAAAGATTGACACCTGAGCTAACATCTGTTGCCAATCTTCTTTTTGTTTCTTCTTCTTCTTCTTCTTCTCCCCAGAGCCCCCCACTACATAGTTGTAGATTCTAGTTGTATGTCCTTCTGGCTCTGCTATGTGGGACACCACCAGTGTCAGGTCCATGCCCAGGATCCGAACCAGTGAAACCCTGGGCCGCCAAAGCAGAACACACGAGCTTAACCACTCAGCCATGGGGCCAGCCCCTCAACTCTCTTTATAGATATGCAATTTAATAGTCCTTTCAAATATTGTTGCAGGTAGATATTTGAGTTAGGTGAATACAAATACTGTTGAAAACAAGGTTCTGATGCCCAAAGTGGCAAGAGAAAAAAGGAAAAGAGTCTCTAAAGAGTTGACCAGTCAGCTCTTAATCCTAACTACATACATTACATGTTACACAAGCACAGCTGGTGCTATATATTTGTTCCCAATGAATGGCTGTAAAGAGAAATTAAAATTATAACAACCTACCTCTTCAGCCCCTATTCCTACTACCATCTCCTATAGGATGGGGCAAGAAAGGCAAACAGAAAATATGGTTTGGACACACCATCATCCACTATTAGAATAAATTATGTACATTTATTCAGCTTTTTATTTTACACGCAGCCTAACATGTTGCCTTTTACTTAGTAAGTGATCCAAGTATTTATAAAGTGAATAAATTAAATCATTTTATAATGCCTCCTGCATATCAGTAGTTATTTGATAAAAAGCATTTTCCTCCTATTACTTTATTACTCTTGCCACTGACGCCCTGAAAACAAAATGGCACAATTCACCATTGACTGGAATTCAACTGTAGGCCAAATGCAGGTGGCCAGCTACCAAGTCCTGAAAAGAACATGTTGAAAACTTCTTACTAAACTAGGAAAGATGTACGGTGTGTATAACAGCAGGTGCAGACTGTTCTACTCATGGATGATACCATGTTGTTCCAGTCATTGTAATGCCCGTCTACCCATTTACAATTTAGTGAGGAAGTAATATATGGGGCTTGAATACAAGGAAAGTGGAGGGAGGAACCGCCTAAGTAGTCCAGCCAACAAGGTCAGGGAAGGCTTTGTGGCACTGCAGCTGAACCATTGTTGGTTTGCAAACTGGCCCCTATACAGAGGGCAAGGAGAGACTGAAGAAAGAGGAGGACCGTTCCATACTGGTAAGTGGCAAGGGAACTTAGGAGCCTTGTCTTGGGCGGCTGCAAGACGAGTAGATCTCTTCACCCACCTGCCAGAATCTTACAAGTTTACAGAGAGGGCTTAAGTGGGTGGGAACAGTGGGCAGAGGTACATTCCAAGGGCAAGGGAGAGGGTGATGAGCTCACGGGGTGCAGCTCACGGGTCAACCTGCAGTCAGGTCCTCTGGATGGCCTCCTCCAACAACCATGAGAATGAATGGGCTTTCTTCATGTGGGAAAGCGGCCAGGATGAGAAAGCATAGGGGCATTCCAGGTGGAGTCACAAGGGCACTCTAGGTGGAGTCATTTCCTTGAGCAAGGGCTCAGAGGCTGGAATTCCAAGTCTCTGACTAAAGGACAATCAAGGTTCCTTTCTGGCCCAGTATTTACTGACTACAATATTGAAAAAGGAATCTTAGTTTCCATTTAACTCAGTTGCTTGTACACAGACCCTGGATGATTACCAGTTGCAGATGCGGAGAGATAAGGAGGGAGACGGTGTGAGTAAAATCCAGTGAAGGCTGCAAGTAAAGTGCAAGATTGAAAGTCTGGGCCTTGGGACTTTGTTTCAGCTCTGATGCTCACCAGCATGTGTCACTGGGACATGTAGCATCTCCAAGCCTCAGTTTCCTAAACTCCAGAATGAGGGAACTAGACCAGAGGAGCCTCTAAGGTCACTTCAGCTCCAAACAGCCCCAACAGGCTAATTACCTGGGTTCTTGCCTCTCCTTGTCTATTACTCATTGGCATCCACACAGAAGCAATAAAAGGAAGTGAAATTTAAGCCAATTTCTCTGCTTATCAGCTTATCTGCTTATCTGCTTATCAGCTCCGGGAAAAGATTTGTTGAACCAGGAAGCTAAGGGCTATCTGTTGACTTCAATTATCGACACCTTCCCTGCCCACCATTACACAGATTATCAATATTTTACTTTTTTTTTTTTCTGTTGGAGTTTCCTTTTTAGTGTCTACAAAATTATTTTCATAATCCCTTCTGACATCTCTTTATGGGTCGAAAGGGTTCTAGAGGCCATGACATAATATCTGAATATTCAACACTAGGTACTATGTGATTTGCTAGAATTACCTGAGTTAATTTCAAACTTGAGTTCTGCTCACACAAATCAAGCGTTATTTCCCATCCAAGCTATTGAAATGCGGCTGTTATAATGGGTGACAATAATATTTGTAACATCAAGACTACAGATAATAACTATAGCTTTTTCATGTACAAAATCATACTAATAACGAATATTCATGCTGCATTTATGTGCCAAGCACTGTGGTAAATGCTTTATATGCCAAGGGCTTTATGTTATTGTCCCTCACACACATGGAGGAAGCTCCATGAGGGAAAGGATCACTGCTGATTCCCCCAGGCTCTAAGAAAATGCTCTGCACTATTTGGACACTGAAATCTAGGCAGTGTGTCTCCAGAGCCCACACAATTTACCACCATACCATGACTGATGAAACAGGTGTTGCATCCTCTGTGTGAAGCTGTGCTATGAGGGAGGCTCTAGAATCTACTTCCATCATTTACCACCAGGGTGACCTTGACAAGTTACTTGACTGTTGGATGCCTCTATTTCCTTCACTATGAAATGAGCATAATACTGGCACTACCTCATGAAGTGGTGAGGATTAATATCTATTGCAGCATAACAAACTACCAAAAACAATGACTTCAAACAATAGCAACCATTTATTTTTGCTCATGAATCTGCAACTTGGGCAAGGCTCAGCAGGGAAAGCTCATTTCTGTTCCAAACAGCATCAAGAGGGGCGACCCAATGGAGGGCAGGATGAACTGCCCCTGGAGATGGCTCGCTCACGTGGCTGGCAAGTTGGTGCTGACTGTTGGCAGGAAGGGGCCTGGGTTCTTCTCCATGTATCCTGCACTTCCTCACAGCATAGCAGCTGGGTTCTAAAAGGGAGCATCCCCAGAGAAGGAGCCAGGCAGAAACTGTATCATCTCTTTGACTTAGTTTTGGAAACCCCACAGCACCACTGATGCCATACCCTATTAGTCAAAACAGTCACAAAAGCCCACATAGCCTTATGGGGAAGAGACGCAGACTGTGCCTCTTGTTGAGGACGTGGCAAAGTTCTGGAAGAACACGCGAGAGAGGAAATACGGTTGAGGTCACTTTGGGAATATACAATCTGCCACAAGCTGTGCCCCCAAATCTGGTTTTCCTCAAAGGAAATTTGCACTTAACTAAAGAATGATTGGAATGTCCAGCTACTCTGTGATTAGGTAAAACTGCCCTATCTAATGACATGGGACATGGGATACTGTTCACTCATGGGTCACAATAATGTGTGAAGGTTGATAATGGGGTTTTCCCATGCCCCTTGGTAGATAGGTAGGGAATTCCCAGGCACTGGGCCATGGAAGCTAGAAGAAAACCAATCCACGTATTAAACTGAAAACGTAAAGTGGAGACAAAACCAAAGAATGGACACTGATCAGCAATGAAGAAAGAAACAAATTATTTTATTGAGTCTCTGCTGTAATGGGTACTTTTCTTAGGTTATAAAATCTTCCTACAACCCTGCCTTTCCACTGACCAAAGGCTTTAAGCCATTATAAAGCTTAAAATTTTCACAGTATACCATCTCCTTATTTAATCCTCACAGCAATCCTCTCAGTATCATTGTCCTGAGAGTATCCAGTGAGACTATTCTAACACTAGCTCCCCTTGGAGAGCAAGATGCCTTCAGCTGCAAATGAGGCGCAAACTGTCAGAGAAAGTGTTCTAGCCCAGTGTTCGAAGTCCTTGGATTGGCTGGCTCAGGTCACCTGCCACCCATACATCCGTGACTGTACCAGAGGACAATAACATGCTGATTGGTGCAAGAAAATAGCAGCACAGCGTTTGGACATTCTGTCACGTAAGCTTTCCCCAGAAGTTAATAGAGAGGTTAAATAAAATAGGTTCCATATAGCCTATTCTTTACTTTTTTCCTCCGCAAAAAATGTTCTTTTGTTTCTATTTGTTTTCTTCTCCAAATCCATTCCTTATCTATAACAAAGTATCTCTTCTCATCCAGTTCTGTGAATTCCTGAAGCATCCGAAGGATGTTTTTATAAAATGGTTCCATTTACAAGTAATTCTATAGCAAAGCCCCTGAGGATCGCGATGCAGCAACATTATAGTAGAATATTTTCTTGGATGCAATAATTCAGCCATTGTGGCTCATATCATGGAATCATCCTTTGTTTAATGAGAGTTTTGCTGCAAGGCATCCAATATCCATCCAGTGCATTTAAGAAAATCAGGTAAAACAGGTGTTTCCTCAATTAACAGTTTAGAGTTTTGTTACATGAAAAATAAATGAACCAAAATAGAAGATAATATTCCTAGTAAAACATACCAGTTCTCTACATTTCCTGTTTTCCCAAAGACCTTGAATGTATCATTTCATGTATACATTTTTAAAGTAATTAATTTAATGCATGCTTTGCTGAGAAAAATTTCCCCCAAAAAAATCATTATTCACAGCAACTTCACATTAACCAGCATGTGTTTAATCAAAAAAATCCGTCAGGCGATGAAGTGCAATTTTTAACTTCTAAAGAATTACCATCAGTAAGATGATTAATCGAAATTCCTAATTTTATGAAAAATCTTGCTTAAATATTTAAAAATAAGTAGAGTCCATGTTTACAAATATTTTTAATCATGTTGTTTCTTAAGTTAATTCATTGGCAGTTTCTTTTAACTTTGGCAGAATTGGAACTTCTCCTACATCATGTAAAAATGGAAACCATTGGTCAAATTCTACTTATAATTCATTGTTGATTGCTCTCAGAAGGCTAGCATCTATTCTAATACACTACCCAAGATAATTCTCATGATGGAATAAAGTGAAATTTGATTCCATTCCCAACTCCCTAATTAATTTAAGTAAGTCATATGAAATCCAGTTCCTCAATTATTTTTCTAAATATTACAACTATAAAAGAAAATCTGAAATTGTTTGGCGTCTTAAATTGTTTATCCGAAAACATTTTAAAATATCCTCAGAGAAGGCTGAGGGAAGAAAGACAAAGGACATAATGACAACAGTTGGAGGAAAGATGAGACCTAAGTGCATTATCATCTAGGCACAGTTTGCTCAGCTTTTCATGTCCCCTGCCTGTTCGCTCCATCACTTCAGGAAACCGGATTTGAAAACCAAATCAAAACGTTTCCACTTTCATCCTTTAAACAAATCTATTTGCTTCAAAGGGAGCTTTGTTTATGGTTAGAGTGACTATATAATTTATCTCCCAAGCCAGGACACTTTTAAGAATAAAAGGGGCTATTATTTATAACTAAGCCTGCTCAACAGACGTAAACTGGGACTGTCCTGGGCACATTGGGACTTCGGCTCACCCTATTGACAGATAATGATAACTTGGTCTATCTAAAAGAAATTAAGTTCAGAGACAGCAGTTGTTCATGGAAAATGTCATAACATTCTGCACTGTATTAACTGTTTCCTTTTTATTCTTGTTGGTATAATGTCTTAATCCCTGGTCTTGCCTTCTTTATCTTCTTTACTAACATACTGTAGATTCTCCCCAATTTCTTATATACTTACCAGAGCCCTGGTAAAACAGATGACAAATATAATCGAGTCGACACAAACTCTGGACAGACAATAATCACAACCAAACCATTTCTAAAAGTGCATTGTAATATCACCTTCTAAGAACCTGGGGACTGAAATGAGTCTGTCTAGAACAGGGTGCGTGGAATTTTATTGACATTTCCCGAGCTAAATTTTCTCCCCCAGCATTGCTCAAAGTTACCTACTTCTATCTTAGCCCCCGTGGAGCCAGAGTTCCCTCATCTGCGAGGCTTATGCTTGGCTATGTACTTACGCCGGAGTCCTCTGATGACCGGGTTGTTGTTGCTAAATTACATGAACCGCTCAGAAGGAATCAGATCTTGGGATAGCTCCAAAGGCAGGTTATTTTCCTTTCATTCCCAATTGAGTCAGAAAAATTTATTCATTTACCAGTTAGAAAATAAACTTGATGCATGTTCCTCAGGAGATCCATGGGCTGTACCTTTTTATGGCAAAATGCCACATGTACATCAGAAAAGAATACTTTGTCATGTGGCCCATGGCCACAGCTGCTTGGGCCACAATTCACTCAGAGCTTGTAAGGCAAGCAAGGCTGAGTCCAGAAACTACAGTGGAAAATAGGCCCAGGGGGAAGTCATGCTGTGTTCCAGGTTGTGCCTTTCCTTCTGGCTTCACTGAAGGAGTGCCTTCTCCTAAGCTGGGGGGCGCTGGGCTGCTGAGACTGGCTCCACAGCAAGAGTTGGGGTGTCCACCAGCAAGCATGGGTGTAGACAAATCTTTCATGACATTTTGCCTGCCTTTATACTCCAAAACTACAATCCTTTGCTCCTCTGCCACTGCCACAACCGGCTTATTCCGACCTTCTCCCAATATTTCCTAATGGTTTTAACTGTGGACAACATAGTCCCCTTTTTGACTAAAAGTGGATGAAGAAACTGACTATTCTTAGCTCAGCCATGACCATTTTCACTGAGGAAATGGTTGGATTTCTTCAGTGGGTGACAAGACTTCTGGTGTCAAAAATAAACAAAACAAAACAAAACAAAGAACCCCTCACTAACTACTTGACCAGAGTGGAAACTTTCCCCTCAGAGTAAATGGTTATCAAAATCAAGCATGTACCTAATTTTTTTGGAGCCAAAGTAATTCCAAAGACTGGATGTCCCCAATAACCTACACATATGCCTTGAATCACTGATGGTCTAGGAATTATTTAAATGATAACTAAAAAAAAAGTTGGCAATTAAAGTATTAGGAGAATTAAGATTTCATTCCTCTTACTGGAAAAAATATCACCATTATTTGAAGCTTACCAAAAAAAGACTTTTTATGGACATATTTTAGCCTACCATGCTATAATCAAGCATTTTTATGGAGCCCATTTATAGTAATACGGCAGTAAAGGAGGAAGCTCCAGTTAAAAAACATAAGTAGCAGAAGCCTTAGGAGCCAACGACAAGACGAAAGAGGACCTGGCGTCTCCTGATGCTGCCAGCTACACTGCCTTCATCCCGCTTCCAAATTCCCTTTGCTTCTTTGGTCGATGTGGGAACACCCTGACCCATCTCGAAAAGTACAGCTTGATGGCCTATCCTGTGAATAGCTATTAACATATCCACAGTTGGCCCTGAAACATGCTTTCAAGAATCTAGAAGATTTGCCAACCCCCATTTGAATTTTTCTTCTGAAAAGTGCACTTTTATTAACACCCTCCTCCCTACCGTGGATAAAAATGGTCTCAATATTCTCATGGGAAAAAAGAGCATTCTCAAGAGCCTCTGAGATAGAGAAATAGAGTTTCTGGCCAAGAATAAAAACGGGAAAGTCTGAAATGTTTAGTGCTTCTGATTAAACCTTCAGTGGCGTATTTCTCTTAGACAAAGCATTTGTCATAAGTAGCTTGTCTGCCTGAGTATGATTTATGCGGCTGGACTGAAATTGGCTGAATAATTTATGCCATTTATTGTTCTGGAAAGTTTCTTTTCTTAATAAATAAATAAATAATGCTGTGGTAAGAGAAGGGAAAAAATAGTGGCAAGTGTCAGTAGTGTGAGGAGAGAAAAAGTTATTTTTTTCCATGTTAAAAGCTAATACAATGTATCTAAGAGGAATGGTCCCCACACAGAAGGGCAGGACCCTAATAGGTGAATATTGTCAGCGTTTTCAATGAAACCAATGGGCTAAGAGAAGCTGTCAAATAGGTGTGAAATGAGGTAAAATTACGAGCGATCCACTTTCTTTTAAGGTACTTTGCTTTGTTCCTTACAGTGCCTTGCAGCAAAAAATTTAATTTAAATACTGAAAATGGAATGCAGTTATATTGATTTAAATTTGCTAAGAAAGTCTTGGACTCTATTTCCTGTTTCCTGCATAATCACAGAATGTGCGCGAGTCTGTGTGTGTGCTTGCGCGTGAGCGCTGTCAGCTTTTCTACTATTTACGAGGGAGCCACGGTTTATTAGGCCCTACCACAATGTATATTAGTAGAAAACACATAACTTGAACTGTCAGTTTATAAAATTTTCAGAATGTATGATTATAGTTCTGTTCTTACTGTAAATTTTTACAGAGCTTCGATGATTTATCCTACCTGCCGAAACACTGGGCTCATATTAGAACTTGGTTGTTTTTTGTTAGGCTTTTTTTTTCCCTTTTGGTTACCATTTTATCACATAATTTTTATTCCTGGAACCTATGCCAAAGACAGAGTTATAGACAAAAGAATGGATGGATTAGTGTGCAGAAATACATGTGGCTCAGTTCAGCTGAAACTGTTTCACAGATAACTCACTGTAAGCTATGACTAAAAATATTTGAAATGTTTACAGGCTGCATAATATATATGTTTGACATATTAAAGGAGACTTCTATCAGCTGCTCAGTAACCATTCCAGAAAAACGCCTTGAAAGAACTCAAGCAAAATCACAGCCCCTCATCTGCAGTGCTGTTTCTAATTTGAAGGCAAATTCATCTCTGACATACAGCAGATTCTGTGCAGGTGGAAGCAAGCCCCTCTCTGCTCCTCTCTCTGCCAGTCAAATTATGTCATCAGTGAAGGATCACTGGTTTTTAATGATACGGTGGCCTCCATACTGAGAAGCAGTCCCAGCAAAGCAGTATGCATAGCCAATAAAATGGCTGTCACCAAATTACAATTGACACTTAACATCACTAAATCTGCAGTGTAATTCCTTGTGACAGTTGTGTAGGTATATTAGAAGAAAATAATTTACTTCAAACCCAGCATGTTAGACACATTTTCCTGAGCGTAATTCATGTCACATTTACAGTAGCCAAGGCAAGCAGTCTCGAGGCAACCTTAATCTGGGAAGAGATCATAGATACTAACATGTTCATTGAAGTATGATTATTTATGCATGCAATAAACAAAGCTAGAGCAGTTGTTCATTGTAGGTTTTAATTGTTATTGGGGGTTTTAATTGTTATTGGGTTTTAAATGAATATTAGCCTCTTTTGCTGTAGGGAATAAGAAAAAACATAAAAAAACAAAGCCACATTTTATATGGAAAACAGGCATCAGCTAAAAAGTCTTAATTTCTTTTTTCAGGAGTAGATGGACATTCGTGTGACCCTCACGCTACTCCAGATCCAGATTGTGTTTGGACTTGAAATTCTGTGCCCGTCACCACATGACAAAAGCATACACATGCAACTTCCAAAATGCAAGTAAACTTAAAACACCGGCAACGGTATTTCTCTCCTCTCAGAGCAATCACACTGGAGAACAAAGGTTTGGGCGGCAGGCGCAGCTTCTTCTGAAACACTATTTTGACACATTCATCCGGAGCCAATCTGCAGAAAGACCCTTTCCTGGCCTTATAAGCATACATAAATATGTGACAGAGTTAAAGGTCTCCACTCTTCAGAATGAAGTGGTTTGAATGTCTGGCGAAATGGGACTGCAAAAAATTCATTCCAACTTTGTCTCTAGGCAATTCACCTTTGGCCCAGTGATGATATGAGTCTTTCTGCTGATGGGGGAGATATAATAAGTCAGGTCAGGCAGTCTCTAGAAGGCAGGGGCCTATTTGTTAGCAGAATGAGGCAGGTGTACTATTCTAGGGGAGATTAGCTCATCCCAGCATGATAATTACCTCCCAGGAAACCCTCAAGGTGACCCATGCAACGCGGACGCTGCACATCCACTCCTGGAAATGGGCATGCCTGTATCGTTAAGTAGGCTTAATTTAGAAACTCCAAATTTAAAAACACAAATCAGTGAGTGATAATTTCCCTGTCCTTTCATTAAGACATTAAAACGTCTCCAGCTAGCGCGAGCTCACTCAAGAAGGATGAGCTAGATTACAGCTCTGCTGCCAGGCGAGCGAATTATCCTCCCTCCGCGTTTCCTGGTTGATTTTCTTACTGGAGTGGGAAACTGCAAACCAGAAGCCAGAGAGCCCACGTTCTGCCTGCTGAGGTCCCTTTGGCTGTTTGTGCCATTTGCTGAATCCCACCTTTTGGCAAATAAGTTTGAGTGAGTTGTGTATTTTCCAAAAGAGAATCACAGCGTTTCAGCTATAACATCAACAGGCAAAAGGGGAAAATGACAGTTGGGGTTATTTGGGGTCTTTTATGTAAAGTCTAAGAATATAGATTGCTCTTCTGACAATATCCTGACTTTGAGATGGCCGTCCTAACAGGGTCTCGGGCTGCTGAATGCTTTAGCCCTGCTAAGCAGAGTTGTGTCACCGCCGAAAGCCGTAGGCAAAAGCTAGAACCTCTTTGGTTTTCTAGGTCAGTGAAGATGACCTGAGAAATTCTTCAGCATCACTGGTCCCTTGAGCACACTCCTGACAGCACAGGGCTGGGGAGGTGGCAGCGGCTGCATGATGACAGCTGCCAGATTTATCATGTGGGCACCAGGCTGGGGGTTGAGGGGGTGCACCAGGAGAAGCGGCAGAAATAGAAGCAGGAGGGTGGGATAATATAACGAGGAGTCATGGAGTTTCACCAACTCTTCAGTTGGAGGAATATCAAGCTAGGACGTTTCTAAGGATTTCTTGGGTAGAGGCCTGAACTTATCAGAGCTTTATTACCAATGGAAGTTTTTAGCAGGCATTCTTCAGGATGCGTAATGAGAAAGTATTTCACACACAAAAATCAGAACATGAATATTAATATAGCAATCTTAAGAAAGATCAAAATTAAAAGATATTTGATTTAATTAGTAATGAATGATTTGAGTTTTGTATTTGGTGTCTTTCTAAGGGAAAAGAATCTATCCATTCTATACTGTGAGTGGCATTAAATTTGTTGTTCATTGAGGCCGGAAGAAATCTTGTGGCTCTCCCATATTGTTTAAGGTCTAGTCCCTGGTGAGGCTAACCAGCATGATAACCCCCAGAAGGGTATTTCTCAGAGAGTGAATTTGGACCACCTGCGTGGTGGATCCTTGCAAAAACCACCTTGTCTCCCAAGACCCATGATAGTTCAGGACACCCTGCAGGACAGTCAGGATTTGTCAGACCCCAATCTAGTGGCACCCACTCCCTTGTTGTCAGGATCCCCGCACCAACCCCACCACTTGGCCTCCCAATAGCCTGAGCAAGAAGAGAAATCAAATAAATACAATGACTCCTTCTGCAGGAGGAGTGATCTACAGAAATTGTACGAAAACTGTTCACTCACTGATGATGGCAGAAAGCAGCATAAAATCCTGGACACATTTATCAGAAAGTAACTTAATCCCTATTTTGAAAACATTACAATTGTGTTATTATTATATGAACTTGACATAGAAAAATACCTTCACGCAGAAGGAGTAAGTTAACGGAGGGCAGGTGGCATCTAATCTCTTAGTGTTCTGATACTTCCAAACCAGGTCATGTAACTCTCATTGCCAAAGCAAGTCCGATTTATCACAGAATATATGGCCCGTTGCCTCCTTATTAAGGACAGCTGATTGGAAGAAATTATTTTCCAAAATATCAAATTTAGAATAATTCTGTTAAAAAAAGACTTTAAAGATTTCTTTTGGAAATAGTCCCTGCTTTAAAGGATGTTTTTGTCCACTATAAGAAAGAGAGTTGAATGTATACACGTACACACCACAATCACACCCACAGCCATTTTACTGTTTACCCAACCTATTCCCCCACACACCCTTAGACACTGTGGTTCTATTCCCAGGCCTTGTTAAGACTCTTCTATCACACTAAGACTCAGTCTCAATTTTTAAAATGAACACGTCTTTCTGAAATTACATGTTGAATATCAAACAAAGGCCATTTTAATGTTTTCAAGGCCAGACCAATATCACGGATAAGTCTGAAAAGGATGAAAGTCAAATCAGGAACTGTGTATGGCTTTGATAACCAAATAATTTCAGTGATTAAGAAAGCGAAGTGCGCTCTGGAATCACATTTGCACGATGATAAGGAGCAGCACTTATTTTGGGGGCTCTTTTCCATTGACATAAGACATCAGAAAAAGAAAAGAGAAAGTGCTTATTATAAAAACAATTCTTCTTTATTAGCTCCAATGTGCATAAGAATAATTTTTCATATGGAGAATATAGGGAATTTCCAGTTTCATATGAAAAAGCTATTCTATGTTTTGTGAGGTCTCAATTATATTATAAACTAAATCTTAATTTATAGCACTGATAGAAACATAAGACATCAACTGGTGTTCAATACATTATGTTTCTGTTCCAAGAGGGAGATCTAAGGAGGATTATTTTCTCTACATGTCTGGATATTTTAACTTTATAAAATGATCATATAAATAATAGACAAATTATCCCCTTTGAAGCCAAAACACTATCAGTAAAAGAAGAAACATTTCTTTATTACCCACATTTTTCTGCTTATCCCATATTATATAGCACATAGTTTTTCTTCAACAAAGTTACAGAATGAAGAGATCTATATATGTAGCACTGTTCCATTTAATTTTAGTGAAAAATACAATATAGTATTTGAAACCCATTTAGCTTATTTTTTAAAAGAGAGCAAAGAATACATTTTAAAAACCACTAAATTCCACGTCTTATGTCATCAGGGAAATGCATGCTAAAACAAAGAGGTACCACTACATACCTGTTCTGATGGCCAGAATCCAGAACATTGAAGACACCAAATGCTGGTGAGGATGTGGAGCAACAAAAGCTCATTCATGCTGGTGGGAATGCGAAATGGTACAGCCACTTTGGAAGACAGTTTGGCAGTTTCTTACACAAGTAAACATACTTTAACCTTACAATTCAGCAATTGTACTTCTTGGTATTTAGCCAAAGGAGTTGAAAACATATCCACACAAAAACCTGTGTACAGATGTTTATAGCAGCTTTGTTCATAATTGCCAAAACTACAGAGGAACCAAGATGTCCTTCAGTAGGTGAATGGATAAATAGACTGTGGTACATCCAGACAATGAAATATTATTCAGAGCTAAAAGGAAAAGCGTTATCAAGCCATGAAACAATATGGAGGAAACTTAAATGCACATTACTAACTGAAGGAAGCCAATTTGAAAGGCTATATACTGAGTGATTCCAATCACAGTATATGACATGCTGGAAAAGGCAAAACTATGGACACAGTAGAAGCATCACTGGTTACCAGGGATTGGGGAAGGGCTGGGATGAACAGGCAGAACACAGAGGCTTTTTAGGGCAGTGAAAATACTCTGTATGATATTATAATGATGGATACATGTCATTATACATTTGTCCAAACCCTTAGAAGGTACAACACCAAGAGTGAACCCTCATGTAGAGTATACATTTTGGGTGATTACGATGTGTCAACATAGGTTCATCAACTGTAATAAATGTACCACTCTGGTGGGGGATGTTGATAATGGGGGAAGCTAGGTATGTGTGGTGTTATGGGGTGTGAGACAAATCTCTGTACCTTACTCTCAATTTTGCTGTGAAAGAAAAACCGTTCTGAAAAAATAAAATCTTTTTTAAAAATTCAACATTTATTCTTTATAAAAGCATTCAGATACATTTTCCTTAATAGTTAAATACGCAAACAGAAGCTTAAATTTGTCCAAGTCAGTCAAGTTAGAAGGTTCTAGACTTTGCCAGAAATTAACTTCGCATGATTTAAGTAAGAATTTTTGAAGAAATCTATGTCATCCTTATTTAAGTCTTTAAGATTAAAGTTCCAATCATCTATTGCAATGTAACAATCTATCCCTAAAACTTCCTTATTTTATTATTTTTCATTTTTTACGGATCAGCAATTAGAGCAGCACTCAGGTTGGGCAATTCTTCTGCTTCACATGGTGTCAACTGGAGTCATTTGGTGATATTCAGCTAGAGAGTGAGCTGATCTGGATTCCTTACTCATGTACTTGGAGCTTGAGATGGGATAGCTCAAACAGCTGGGGACTGGCCACCATTGGTCTCTTCCGCTGTCTCTCCACATGGCTAGCCTGGGCTTCCTCGCAATAGGGCAGTATCAGGATAGTCGTGTTTCTTATATAGTAGATTAGAGCTCCAAGAGTCAGTGTTCCAACAGACAGGAAGTAGACCCTTCTAGTCTCTTAAGGCATAGACCCAGAAACTGGCAGAGCATCACTTCCATTATATTCTATTGGTCAAAACAGTTGTGACTCACCCAGATTCAAGACTAGGAGGCATAGGTCCACCTCTCAGAAAAAATATCTAAGATTTTATGTCATCTTCAATCTGCTACAACAGAATGTTTCATTTTGAAATTGTGTTGTTAAAAATCTTTTGTACAGGGGCCAGCCCTGTGGCCGAGTGGTTAAGTTCATGCCCTCTGCTTTACCAGGCCAGGGTTTCACCGGTTCAGATCCCGGTCGTGGACATGGCACCGCTGGTCAGACCACGCTGAGGCGGCCTCCCACATGCCACAACCAGAAGGACCCACAACTAAAAACATACAACTATGTCCTGGGGGGATTTGGGGAGAAAAAGCAGGGAAAATAAAAAACAAAGATTGGCAACAGTTGTTAGCTCAGGTGCCAATTTAAAAAAAAAAAAATTCCTACAAAGAACATACAACATACAAAGAACATTTACCCAATTTTCAGTACCAATTTCAGTGTTCCCAGTAAAATAGAGAGTAACCAACAAAGAAAGCCATAGGAAAGCCTAAAGACATATGGAAATAAACTATGTGTCACATGGAGAATACAGCCTAACAGTCAGTCCAACAGTAAAAGGTAATATTGAATTTAGGGACTTTTGTCTCAGTTAGTTAGTTACTTTGTTTACATTGGATTACGAAGAAGTCATTTGAATGCATAGAAAAGTAAATTAACACATTCAACCCTAAGAGTATAACTGCCATACCGAAAGTTTAGCTTTAAAGAGTTTGTGTCTTACCAAAACCTCAATTTAACTTTGGAAATGGTTTTATAGCATAAATTATATGCTCAGGCCAACAAGACTGATTCCATAAGACATACCCAGTAATCATCTTAATTACTTCACAGTCACTCAGCTCTCAAAATTAATCAAAGTCAAGTATTTTCTTACTGAAAGAATCCTAAGTAAAAAGAATACAATTTTTGCTCTCCTTATGGAATTGGTATGGACTAGTCAAGGTGTCTGTTAGAATAATATCTGTAAATTAAACCTGTGTCCTAATCACCTCTTCCTATAAGGACACTAGTCAGATTGGATTAGGACCCACCCATGTGTCTTCATTGTACCTTAACTTACCTTAGTCACCTCTTTAAAGACGCTATCTCCAAATACAGTCACATTCAGAAGTACTGAGGTTAAAACTTCAACATATGAATTTTGAGGGAAGACAAATCAGCCCACAATAGGCAGCGTACAAAAAGTTATCAGTGTAGGAGTAGGCCAGCAGCAGAATCATAAGAACCCAGGCAGCTACACTCAAATATAGCCCTTGGAAGGTCTTGAGAGGACCAAAACAGAAAGTCAGTCTTACAAAAAGTAGATATTTCTAGAAAAACAAACAAAACAATAGAACTATAATTTTAAAAGTTGTTATAAATGTGTTACTATATCTTGAGCAAAAAACAAATTCAAATATTTTGTTTGTAACACTTGTATACAATACAATACTGTAATATATGTTACCTCATATAGTCATGCATCATTCAGCGACAGAGAATGTTCTGAGAAATGCATCATGAGGCGATTTCATTATTGTGTGAACATCAGAGTGGACTGAAGGGGAACAAAATTTGCCACTCCAAAATTTGTCTCTTTAAAATGAGAATTATTTTAGGCTGATTATTTTTAAGAAACAAAAGACTCAGAAAGTTTTTCTTGTTACCTCCCCCTTAACTGCCTAAAAGAATTCGGATAAAAAGTCTGTCTCAGGAAGTGAGCTATCACCTTAGCGTAACATGAGCTAGGTGATAGTCAGGGAGGAACCTAGAAAAGCCTGTTTCTCTGTGTACTTCTGTTTCTGTGTGGCCAAACACTTGTTTTCCAAATGTTCACTCCTTTTCAACTACCTCTGAATTGCCTTCCTTTACCTTTGAAGTCCCTGACTCTCCCCACCCCAACATCTCCTTTTGTCTTTAGCTGAGGATGGTATTTAAGGTGAGGGCTTTGGCCATTTTGGCCAGTTACTCAGTTTTCTTGCGTTTCTCCATGTATATATGTTATTAAAATTTGTTTGTTTTTCTCCTATTATCTGTCTTGTGTCAATTTAATGCTTAGACTACCCAGAAGAACTTAGAAGGGTAGAGAAAAATTTCTTCCTCCCCTACAGTACTTACACAAACCTGGACGCTATAGCCTACTACACAGCTAGGTTATACTGTACTAATCTTATGGGACCACCATTGTATATGTGGTCTGTCATTGACCGAAATGTTGTTGTGTGGTGCATAACTGTATTATTTTCACAAGACCTCCTTTAGTGCAGGTTCCATTAACTCATTTGAGTATGAGGTTCTAAGAAACTAAGAGGCTTATTCAAGGTCATACAAGTGACAATCAGGGTGTCCTAGGAATCCTGCCATGACACTGCCTTCCTGCATTAGAAAGAAAGGAATATAAACATTGAAAGTCTTGCTGTGATGAATTTTAAAAGTGATAAACTCAGCTTGCCTTGGGTTTTACTTGTGTGATTCTTTTTTCTCTTCCACCAAATGCTAATTAGCATTAGCCACCCTATTGAAACAAACCTATTGCAAATGGTCATAACTAATCCTTCATAATTGTGCAGAGTCCATCGCCATTTACAGATCAGGCAATGTTCTTCAGAATATGGGCAGGTTTCCTCATAGGCTTCAGAAGACATCACTAGCCGTGGCATCTCCCTGTACAGGCACATGCCTCCAAAATGTTAGTAAGTCAGCAAACTTTTCTACCTCAGTTGCTAAGAATGACCTCTCCTTAGTTTATAGCAATGACTATTTTTGCAATGTGTGTTCTGTTTCCTACAATTTGCTTGTAAATTTCCTTTGGCTTGATGCCATGGTTTCCTACCAGTTCTGCAGTGCTGTTTAATACTACTGTTGAGTATATCTTGACATTTCTTCTAGTCACTTTGCTTTCAGTACAAGCCAAATATCACCCTTATAGAAGTGCTGTCAGGACTAAATGAAATAATAGTTCTGAAGGTACTCCATTTCTTTAAAAGTGCAACATTGACTGTCTTCAATACAGGGGTCACAAAGATTGTTATCAAGGAGCTCACAATCCAGTGACAGAAATACACATTATACAAATAGCTATCAATCTCAGCAGAATTTAACCAGGAACAAAATATCATTCTCATAAAGGAAGGAGAATTTGGAAAACATAATGCCTAAGACTGGCATTCCTGGTGGGCAGAGAGGTAGGAAGCTACCAAAGAAAAATGAGCAAAGTGGTAACCAGAACACAGAGTATGTTAGGAAGGAGAAAGTTTTAATGGAAGCCTAGACTGGGAAAAGAGATTGGGACCATGTCATGATGCACTTCCAAGGCCCAACTTGCAATGAGGATATGGACCTGATTTGAACAGGCAATGGAAAGCCAATAAAGAATTTTGCATGGGAATGAAGAAGGACCAAAGTTAATCCACTCCCAGGGGATTCTGATGAACAGATTCAGTCATTGCTGCTGAGGAAAGAAGGAAGGAAGAAAGTAGGGTTAGAGTCCCAAATTTTGAATCCTGAATCCCACTATGCCAGCTAATGTTGAACTAGATTCAAGAGTGGACACATTAGACATGAGTGTTCACCTTATTGGGTTTTGGTCCCAAATTCCAATCTGGCCTCCCACCCTGGTGAACTAGGTTTGGCCATATATAAACTGGGAGGATTTCTTTTGTTTCTTAACAAAAAACCTATAGACAGGCACCGCTAGGGGCTTCTAAACCACCTTTCCCTGGGCCCATTGCCAGGTCTCCAACCTCTGGGTGTGAGCCCTCTGACTCAAAGAGGAGGCATAAAAATGAGAGAGTGCTTTTGCCAAGAGCCTAGAGAAGAATCTCCTCCAGCTAAGAACTTATTCCCTGTGCCCTGTGCCCAAGAGGCCTTCTAAGGGTAAAGGCATTCCCTGGATGGACATGGTCTTAGGTATCACACCAGCCAGAGGAAAGAGAAGAGAGTAATAGTAACACAAAAAGATGGATAAACATGGTGTTCACTCCCCTAGAGTAAGACTCCCCTTCCTTTTCTGAGTCCTGAATCCCTTTCCTAGGATTATTTAATCTCTTGAACACCCTAGAGATATTTTAGATAATTTTTGTGTGCCATTTAATAAAAAGTGATGTATTTTATTTCAGATTAGTAAGTTATTAAATAGCATGTTATATAGTTCATTTAATAGGTAAAGACAGTTTATACAAATAATTATTTCTTTACATTTAGCAAGAAATCATGCTATTTAATTAAATCCAATTTATGTAATAAAAAGTATGAAATTCTTGATGAACGCAATTTAAAAGTAGCATGTTTTTGTTTAAGTATTAGAAATGTAGATAAAAATTAAACCACACTGCGATAGTCTGGTGTAAATGAAAAGTCAACTGGAAAACTATATTTTCTCTTTCAACACTAGTTTTTGAAATAGTACCTTCAATTTGGTTCCTACACAAGAATTTGCAACAGATGCAACCGTTGAAGAATGTCTGAAGAAAATGCAGAATTGTTATCGTGTCTATCCTCCTCCTTAAACTCATTCTGTTTCAGTATCACTGTTGTATGTTTCTTGTCCTTAAACAATAGTCCACTATAGGTATAATTAAACAATCTATGACTAAGAAAAAAATTTAAACTGGATAATGTTTAACCTTGACAGCAGTTAGCGATATTGACCTGAGATAAATCCCCTGGGTAACTGAGGCATGAGACACTCATCTTATCTCTACATCCTCATTCAATTAAGTTAAATTAGAGATGCCATTACCACCTAGACCACTGGCTCCCAAGTGTGTCCCCTCTACCAGTAGCATCAGCATCCCCTGTGAACTTACTAGAAATTCAGATTCTTAGGTGTCGCCCCAGAGTCACTGAATCAGAGACTCCAGGTGAGGCCCATCAATCTGTGTTCTAATAAGCTTTCTGATCTGGATGCACGCTAAAGTTTAACACTGACTTAGAACAAGTTCAAACACCACACACCCTTTCATGAAGCATCCTTTGGGAAAATCTGCCCTGGAGGAATTAGAAGGGCAAACCTCCCAGGTCAGCAGGCAGGCAGCCCGCAGAAGCCCGAGCAAAAGAAACCATCCAATTCAGGTTGCATGATTAACATGGAAGAGCTACTCTAGAGGTGGAAGAGAAGACTTGAAAGAAAACTTTGGTTTGGTCTCATATTTGTGGTGCATTTTTAAAGAGAATATCACTTTGGAGTCTGAATTGAAATGCTGGCCCACTTATAGGCTGCATGACTGGCCTAGGAGGGAAACTGAACACTTCTTCATCCGTAAATGAAGATCATAAACCCGTCTTTGTGGTACGGTGGAGAGATGTGATGACCTATCACATGTAAAGGTAAGCCAAGCACAGGAGCTTTATTTATTTAAATAGTTGGGTGGTGGGATAATTAACCAAGAAATTATTTTGGTTTTATTCTCCCTTTATTTTGTCCTACTCCTTGCTCCTGCCATTTACAGCCAGGGGCCAGGTTTTATACTCTCTTGGCTCTACGACGGTTTGCAACGGTGCGGAATGCACAAGCTGTGGAAGACAATTGCTCTCAATGAGAGATTGTGCCGGGTGTCTTGGAGGGAGAGGAGAGAGAGAGAAGAGGTTTTGAGAAGAAGGGCAAAGGGCAAATTTCCCTGTTCCTGAGAGGAGGTCAGAGCCTGCAGGGCTCCTGTGAGGAGTGGGATCCATGCACTATTCCATGGTAGTGTTAGCCAAAGGCCGTAAGACAAAGGTTGATCAGGGAGAGAGGGTTCTGGATGGTTTATGGGACTGGACTGCAAACACAAGGGCTCCTGGGTTTGGCAAAGATTCCTGGTACAGAAGCAAAGCAGCAAAACTTCCTGACCAGAAATGAACATCCAGGCTAAGAGAATGGGTGTCTTAAAGGTACTTAGTTCGAAGGCCAGTGATGGGCAGAGAGTGTGCTGCACTTCTATATAAGTTCCTGGGGCCTTTGCACAACGCAGGAGAGAGAGAGTCCTAAAGCAAGTTGAATTTCTTGTCAGGCCCACAAGAAGCTTTGGAGATGGATGGTAGTTCACTCAAAGCAATTTTTAAAACGTGATATTTCTTGTATATCTGAGTTTGTGGACTGATAAACATGCCCTCTACTATGTTTATCATTAACAGCCTTTTCGCTTTCAAATTTACACAGATACATTCTATCTAGTTAATGAAGGCAAGCGCCTTCTCATGTGTCGGAGAATGGGAGGGTGTCAGCATTCCTCTTTCATCCTTAGGAAGAAGGGTTATAGCGTGCGCCTCAACCAAAAATCTATCAAAAACTTACAAATGTGGGTTTGAGCAAATGCAAGTAGTGACTTCAAACCTCATTTGAGTCTACATTTGTAAAACAAGATTCTGGAACTTAAAATTCTTCTTACAATTAAAGTTATTAATATATTCTTATAAAATTCTTTGTATATAAAAATGGCTCATTGAATTAAGTTCTCTCGTGATACATAAATTTGACTACAAAGACCAATAAGAAACTAGCAGGCCCTTCTCCAGGAGCGTCCCAGACCAACCAGGCCGAGGGAAGAAACATGCTCAACTGTGACAATGACAGGAGAGGTCCTAACTTCTCTGGGCACATGCATAATAAATTGCAACATCCACATTACTGTGTAATAGAACAAATAGAAACATTCACACATAAAAAAGGGATAAAATCTGACCTTCACGCTCGATCAGATGACATCAATGGTATGATGGCCAATGATCTTCTAAAGATGATAAAGCTCTAGAAAAATAGGCTATGTGAACACATTGGCCATTTGAAGTCCTTTCCTGAGGAATTGCTGAACTGCTTCAAACCTAAAATTACAATTCAAGAAAGTACAGTTAAGTACTGGCAAAATATAATTAAATAAACTGGCCAATTCAATATAATTTGCCATTATCTCACTCACAATTTGAGATATGTTATCTGAGGCAATTCTAATATTTGACTGCATTTACACACATTTTGAAATTCTTGGTGATGGCTAAAAAAGTGACTATCAATTAGATCAACGCTCCTTTTTTTCTTTTCTTTTCTTTTTTTTTTTGTTTGGCACCTGAGCTAACAACTATTGCCAATCTTCTTTTTTTCGTCTTCTTCTTCTCCCCAAAGTCCCCCAGTACATAGTTGTATATTCTAGTTGTGAGTGCCTCTGGTTGTGCTATGTGGGACGCCACCTCAGCATGGCCTGACGAGCAGTGCCAAGGATCCGAACCAGCGAAACCCTGGGCCGCTGAAGCTGAGCACGTGAACTTAACTCGGCCACGGAGCCGGCCCCTCAACTCTCCTTTCTTAATCTCTGGGGCAAAGCAAAACATCCTCTGTATATAAAAGGAATAATCTCTACCCTCCTCCCATTAGACAGAAATTCATTCTCTCATCCCATAAGCCTGTGAATTTTTTCCCTCTGAGAGTTTGACAGCCCCACTTCCAACCCTATAGGTCAAGGTATAGAGTAGAGTGTGACTACTATGATTAACAGGTATTGAATCCTCGAGTTTTGCTAGCTATCATGCAGGGACCAGTGAAAGGAGGCCAAACAAGGAGAAAAGTATGCAAAAATACAAGGGTCAAAAGAGGTACCATAGATTGTTGGTAAAGAGTATGGGACTCTGGGAGCCAACTACCCGCCTGGGTTCAAATCCTCCTCCAACCTTCCTAGGTGTGTAACCTTGGGCATTCTGCACAGCCCCTGCACACATTAGTTTCCTTATCAGTAAAATAACCATAATAACACTGGCTACCTTAGAGAGGGTTAGTGAGGATGAAGTGAATTAATATCTGTAAAGTGCTAGAACGATGCCTACCCATAGTTAGTACGACATAAATGATTGATAACTAAATAAAAAAATCAAGAGAAAGAATAGCTAATATTTAGTAGAAACTACCCTGGTAGAGGTGGGTTAGGGTGTCTTCAAATCTTTATTTTATTTCTTTACAACTGATATATTTAGTTTCTAAGAAAATGGAATGAACCATCTAGGAAATGCTATATTTGTGTCAGGGTCCAAGAGTTCATATAAAGTTATAAAAGTTGTCAGAGGAATTTAGTATAGGTAGGTTTTCACTGTACAAGACTTAACTCTGAGGTGGGGGTTGTTTATTTGCTTTTACTCTTGGTAGTTTTGAAGTCTGAGATTGGAGTAACTTTAACACGCCTTGTTGGAAAACTCTAGGCCAAGTTTCCAAAATGAAAGTTTTATTCCAGATTTATTTTTGGCAGCAAATTTTTACATAACAATGCCCAGGTCTTTTGTGGGAGAAAGGGATGTAAAACACAGTACTTGCTCTCCAGGAGCCAAACGAAGAAGACAGACAAACAGATATGAAGTGTTTAAAAATAATTTTAAAGAATCGAATTCAACTAACATCGAAGATCTGATTACATGCCAGTACTTTCACATTTGTTGTCACTGTCCATCTCATGTATTAATATCTCCATTTTATTTAAAAAAAAAGCAAGACTCAGAGAGGTAAAAATGACTTGCTCCAGGTCTAGAGTGCATTATTGAAACCTGTTCAGGAGCCAAGTTTATCTGACTCCAATCCAAAGTTCTTTCTGTTCTACCAGAGCTGCCAAGATGATCATCCAATCTAAAGATAAGACGTGATGTAGGAGTTCAAAGGAAAGGGAATTCGAAGTGGATGAAAACAAGCAGAAGAATCTTGCAGGGAAGAGGCTGAAAAGTGGTTAGGATTTGGGGAGGTGAATAGGAGAGAAAGGGCCACAGTGGGAAGTTGAGAAGTACAATCAAGGAGAATGCAAAGACAGGCTAGACTAAGGAGCAAGGAGACGCTGGAGTCATGGTAACGACGAGGGAGACACAGCCAGCAGAGCTTAGGCACAATGTTGGGAGATCAGGAGCCTTCACAGGCTTCTCAGCAGGGGAGTGGATGTCTTATAAGTATTCGTTTAGCAGCAGAATTTGAGAAAGGGAAGAGGTGGCCAGGAACGCTGCTAGAAAGCTGCTGCATTAGTTCAGGCAAGACTTGACAAGTGTCTGCGGTTGTCTGATGACTATGAGATAGAAAGGAAATAACATCAACAGCTCTCAGTCTAAAGGAAAAATTTCAAGAACTTACTCATTACAAAGCATGAAGGAGAGCAATCTGTTAGAAACGCCTTCAGGGCTTTGAACCTGGAGAACTTTGACAATGGTGAAACTGTTAATAACAGGAGACCTGAGCCCAGCAGAAAGAGAGGCACCCAGATCTGGGAAAGACATGGGCAAAGCCTTTGATTTGGAGGGAAGTAAACACCACAAACAGGAGACACTGGGAACCAAACTGAGTTTAATTCTACGTCTGTTGATCTCCATGTGACACTGGGACATACGAATACCAATGGGCTGTACAAAGTCCCACAATGGGACTAAAACTCTGGTAAGCAGTCAGGATGAAAATATAAATGTAAGAGTTATCAACATAGAAATGTGTAGAAAGTGAGTTATCCAACTAAGCAGCATAAAGGACCACTGAGATGTTCTACCCTGTCCAGGAGTCACCAAGAAGAGTTGCCATTTGTTCTCTTATTCTTCTGTCTGTTAGTTAACATCACAAAATGTTCAGCATCTGACTTCTGAGGAGCAGGCAGGATATGAGAGGCATTCTCATTTTCTATGCATTTGCTTTCCATTTTTTGAGAGGAGTAGCCACTATTTCCCTGTTGAAACCCCTGAAAAAGGAACACATGAGAGAATTAAATGTGCTAAGAAATTTGAAATGCTAAATATGGCACTTTAGCATTGGCTATATAAGAATTTCAGTGTTCCTGCCAGCTCAGATACAGGCAATTTTATCTTTAATTACCAAAATAAATGTAATTTAAAGTTTTTCCTGCATACCTAAAGTTAGAAAATAAAGTGCTCTCTTAAGTATAATAAAATGTCTTGATCTAAATTGGACAAATTATAGTATCACAGAACCTTAAGTGTTGGAGGGGAGTATCAAAGACGTCTAGTCCAACATCTTTGGACGACATGGTGGAGGGGTTGGCTAGGCCACTGTTGGCGGACAGCTGGCTACATGACTACTTACACATACATCTTGTCAACAGTCCTCAAACGGCACCCAAGAACCTTACCCAGTCTGCAAAGTGACCAGGTTCTGTATCTTGCATTGTCACAGAACATAGCAGTGTCCAGTTCTAACATTAACCTAACTTAGGACAAAAACAGAATCTTGGAAAGTTCTATTTCCTTGGGAAAGTTCGCTATATGAAACGTAAATCTGTTCTCCCAGGTCCACAGGAGAATCATCAGAGGTGGTCAGAGTAAAGGAGCTACAGGCAACCACATTCCTCTTCCCCTCACATCTGGTATGGATTTACAGTGATGAAAAAAAAAGGAATCATTTAAATTAGGTATGTGGATTTGTGCCTTGACCTTGTTAAGTGAAAAGTAGGTGTTACTCCCATGAATTTCTATGAAATTGGTAGTAAATGTGTAAAAGTCAAGGCCCCCCTACAGAATATTAAGAAGCCATGTGTTTGAAAATGTAGAAACACCAAATGCTAGTACATACATGCATGGAATAGATGGACACAACTCAGATGAGTTATTAGAGATATGAACTTGGGTTGCCTTTTTTTTTTAATGTAGCAAAAATATAAGAAAAAGTTGGAAAATAAGTGAGGATGCAATTAAGGGAGAGCTTCATTGTCAAATATTCAGCGAGCAGGTCCACTGTCATTCTGAATATAACATAAAGGAGATGAAGTGTTAAGAATAAATGCTTTTCTTAAGAAGAATTTGCCATGAAGTTTGAGAAATTCTGAGATTATTTTTTTATCCTAGAAAAGATTATTTTATTTCACTCAGCTTTAAAAATTCAAATTAAACCACTAGACTTTTTAAACAGTGTCTTGTCATCTTCTTTAGCTCAGGAAGTTAATATTTTCCCCCATTCCCACTTTTGGCCAATCCGGCCCTCCATTTCCACGTTGGATCAGGACTTGGTGTTACAGAGAGTGCCCAGAATGTTTGGTCTTTGACCTCTGCTTCCAGATAGTTTTAGGCAGAAAAGCCCCATGATTATTCCCTTTGCCTTCTGCAGCCTCCCTTTGTCTCCCTGAAGCGTACAGGTTCACAGCCAGGGCCTGGTTCCTATTACAGGTTTTAAGATGAATTCTATACAGTGAAAAGAACTGTTTTTATTTCTTTGGAATTATTGGCTTTCAAAGCCTTTGAATTCCCTGCAGATAATTACTGTTTTGGCCCATGATTTCTCTGATATTTGATGCCTCTGAGTGGAATAAATTACCTTTCTAACAAGGAGGGTTAATTGGTGGTTGCGAGCCAATGTATGTGCCCCCTGTATTATCTTTTAAGTGCCCTGCAAACTCTGACCATCAAAACATCTTATTGTTTTAAACCATCTCCTCCAGTACCACTTGTGGTTTGGATTCTTGACTACCGGAACCTAAAAGAAATAGGGAGGCATTTTAGTAGCTTCCTGTGTTTTCGATGATGAGGATTCCTCTGTTTTTGTGACATCTGTACCCCCTCAAGGTGACCACATTTCCTTCTAATATTGTGGATAAGAACTGTGTAAACCTAAGATACCTACGCCCAGATCCAATCTCATAAAAATTAGCCAAGTTCAAACTTAGAGCTGAAGTTTCCGTAAAGTTAACTCTATCGGCATTCAGCCTCTCTTAGCCATTTCACAAATTCATCTCTGAGAAACTACGCTTTTTTGTGTCAGCATTTGTCTTATTAAGCCCATGAAACTAAAAATGTCTCAACGAAGTAAAACATTAGCACCAACTTTCACAGTAAATTGTTTTGTGTGAATGAAAGCTTTTCAAGAGTGTAACTCTCGGCAAAATTACCCAAAAGTAGTTTAGTAAATGCCATGAAACATAACATCTGCGTATCAAAAATGCATTCTGTATGCTGCAGGAAAATTGCAGTACTGAAGCAATTTTCTAATATTTACATATTTATAACAAGTGCCTGTCATGCGAAGGCCCGGCTCACCTGCAATACTTTCATGTTACGTAAAATGAAAAATGTCTCATGCTTGGGTGTTCTAATAACCATGATATTATTTTAACAATTACACTATTTAATGCCTTGGATTAGTCCCTCTGATAGTGCTATTAGCTGTCACTATACTCGATAATAGGTGGCTTCATCTTTGTTATGACATGATCTTTCCTACTGTTTGTTGACCTTTCAATACAAGGGGGAGGGGACGCTCCCAGCCCCCCAAACCTTTAAGCAGCTACTGTAAAGCTGCAGTCTAATTCTCAGCTGGAATGTTTAGAAACCCTCGGTGCTAAATACCTCAGTGGCCTGCTTAAACACCAACAACAGCCTTATGGGGCCTTAGCCGACCTTAAACACATCTTTTTTTGTTGAGAATATTGCATTCTGCCACAATTCTGTGGGCTAACCCTGGGCTCACATTAAACATACCAGCCTCATTGAAGCTTACTGAATTGAGTTGAGTTGCTCTTTGTTTCATTCTCTCTCGGCTTCACCCCCGACTGGGACTGGGCAGCCTTTCTTCCAGTGGAGCGTGCTTTAAAGGAACCCAAAGAAGAGAAGGAGGGGGGAGGGGGAGAAAAACCAAAAGGTGCAGCTAAGGCCCATAATTAGTCTTGATCCTCCAAGTCTAAAATATTTTAACGCCAGGTTTCTGATTGCAGTATGGGCAAAGTGGATTTGGGAATGCAGAAAAGTAATTAGGTCTGTGCATTGAAGTGTGGAGAGCATTTAAAAGTGAATGGGTGGTTACTACATTCTTGGCAGGCTGTTTTTTCTCTTTTCAGGCTCTGCTGTTGTTAGAGGTGATGGGTTTATTGCCTTTTTTGCACACTGGAGGTGTCTGTGTTTTTCTTAACCTGGCCTTTTGCTCTCCACCTCAAAACTGAATCCTCATGGTGTGAGGAAGAATGAGGAAAGTTTTTTAAAAATAAGAACAAGGCACATTGGCCAAATATTATGCAGTGAAGCAGAATAAGTGGGGGATAAATCTCCATGCTGCAACAGGTCACTTATAAAGATTCTGGGTTTAATTAATGACTCACTGAGCATTGGACCAACTGAAGACAATGGTCACCCCAAGGAGAAGGAAAACAAAATGTGCTATTCTCTAGCCGTGTTCACAGAGCCATCCGATCTATCTGGGGAGAGCTGACATCATTATGCTCCTCCGAATCGTGCTACAGAAGGTCCAGCCCATAAATGTCTGAGTAGTCAAATATGCATGTTTTTGATTACTTCAATCTATAGAACTGCTGCAATTTGCTCAGATCACATGTTCCTTCAGCCTAGAACTTCATGTCTGCCAGTCAAGTTATCATCAGTGCTGGTTTGAAAGTCATAGAGAATCTATGTATTTAAAAAAAAAAAAAAAAAAGGGGGGGGGGGGGGGTGGATGGGAAGCTGAGGGAAGAGTTGATAGAATTTAAATGGACTCCTTTTGATTTCCGCAACATTTTTTTTCTTTTTTTGCTTCAGGTGAATGATACAAAAAGAGTAGGCTTGTTTCTTTAGCAATATAGACCTTCATGTGAAAAAATTGCATGGGGCGACATGTTCTTTCCAAAAGCATTGATGCAATCTGCTGAATTTGAAAAGGCAGAATCGGATCTAGCCAATGGAGAACCAAATGAAATAAACAAAAGGCAGGTTTGGGGTTTTTCTTTGGGTTGTTGTTGTTATTTGAGGGTTTGGAGTTTCTCTGTTTGTTTTTGTTTGTGTTTATTTTAGAAACGTGCCTTGGAAAGGCCTGCATCGAAGATAACTGGGCCCGTATATTTACGTCCTTGGGCAACTACTTCAACATACTTGAATTTTAGACAAATAAGTTCCTTACTTTTTTAACACTTCTTAAAAGTTGTATTCAGTATCTTAACTAAGTGCTATTCTACCATTATCTAGTCTGCTGTATGAGAAGTGTTTTCCCTTAGCCACATAGAGCTCTTCACTTGTGTTTATCTCCATTTCTAGTGAACAGGAATGAGCACTTCAGTGTTTCACGTATTACCATATTAGCCCTGGCTGGACTCAAAGCAGTTCTCTCCCGCCAAGATTTCCCATTAAAAGATTAATACCGCAGGAATATTGCTTAGCTACTTTATGTCTTCTGTCTTCCAGAAGATACAAAAAAAATATGTGATCTGATGCCCTTATAAATAAGATTTGCATCTTAATCATAGCCTGTTTATAACAGAGAAAATTTGGAAACAACATAAATGTCTAGCAATGAGGGATTAGTTAAATAAACAATGATACATCCATACAGTGAAATGCTATGGAACCATCAGGAATGATTTTGGGGAAGACTAATGGCCAGAGATTTTCAAAATATGCCAAGTTTAAGTTTAAAAAGCAGATTATAAGGTAATATGCCCACTATAATCCTCTGTGTGGGTATATATAAAATAGGTAGTAAATTATATCCATTTAAATATATAATCAATGTAAAAAAAATTGTAAGCCCATTTTTAAGAAAGAAAAGAATATACCAAAATGTTAAAAAAAAGTTTACCCCTGAGTAGTGGAATTTAGGGTGATTTTATTTTCTACTCTCTGTTTTTCTGCATTTTCAAAAGTTTATTTAATGAACTTAAAATAGGACAAGATAGTTTTATGACAAAGGAACTATTAATAAAAGTCATTTAAAAAGAAATAGCTTACCAAACTATGATATTTAATTCTCCACGCATACTTTCTAAAATACCCTTTATGATCTGTCCCTCTAAGGGCAAAAAGGAAAACTCAGGAAACAAAAATAAGAAGTTTCTCTCCTCACACACATCCCATCTTTATTGTGGTACCTGAATATAAGCTTCATTACCCACAGTGTTTCCTGAGGCCCCCTCTCCAGGTGCCTAACAGGCAGAAAAAGACTCCAGCATTCCACAATTAAACTCTATTTTACACTTAGAAAAACCCAAGTGAAAAAATGTGTCTCCCTCTCTCATCTTTCTGCCATGAGGAGGGACGGATCACCACTTGACCTCATTCTGACCGGGCTCTGTCCAGAACGTGCACTTCAGGACTGTGCGCACTGGCCGGGGCCATCCTCCTCCCTGACCCTATAAAGGGAGGATTAGGACTCAGTGACTTGTATTGAGAAATATTCCTTCTTGGATGCCTGATGTATTCCTCATTATGCAAATGGGAAATAAGCACTAGCATATCCAGGTCAGATGCATAATGTGTATAAATAATTGCTGGGGGAAATATGTGGCTCAGTGAGCTCATCTAAAGTCAAAAGCTTAAGAAGTTTGTGTCCAGCATAGATGCTGACTTGCTGGGAGCCCATGGGAAAAATCACTTAAACTCTCTGTGTTTCATCTTAAAATAGAGACGACAGGAATGTTGACCCAGGCCCCAGGGAATAGCGAAAGATTGTGAAGCACTTCAAAAATTCTTGTATCAAAGTAATAGGTGCTATTTAGGGAAAAGGTCATGAAATAATCAAAGACCTCCTGAAACCTCAATAATAACACTCTGATTTGACAAACTGTGATCGAGGCATAGTTGAAAAGGCATAAGTAAATTCACGGAAGACCAAATTTACAGACACACCTAAAGCATTTGCCATAGTTCGTTTAGGGACTTTATGATCTTTTTTGCAGAAGACTTGTTACTCTCCTGAAGCAGAGCGTACCAATCAGCTGTTTGTGCTGATTCTCTGGCTTCACGTGGTTTAGAAAAGAATCCCACCCTGAGGTCAGTTGCTGAGAAAGTTCTTGAAAGCATCACTTACTACAAACTAAATTGTATTCAGCAGGTAGAAATTAACACGTGGGCTAGACACAACCGTGGATCACAAAAACACACATGGAAGCCGCAGGAGGCTGGAATATGGTGCTGTCCTATAATTATGTGGCTTTTCTGCAACAGTCAATGTAAGCTTCTGTGGTTTCCATTAGGAATACCACTAAGAGTAATTGGCAGAGGGATGTTTCTAGTCTCAATTCCATCTCCCTCTCCCATTGCTGCTGGGCACAACACCTCCTACAATCTCTGATTTGAGACCAGACAATGTCCCAGTTTTAGTTTGTCGTGATACTTTCTAGATGGTTTACCAAATTTTCTACATGGTCAAAGAAATAGGGCTGGTGACCCATGATTTGGGTCATAGTCTTAAGTCACCATCTTTTGTTCTGATGTGTACCCACACAGGGGAGATAGTAGAGAAAATTCTGAAAAAGCCAGAGCAGGGACTGGAGCTATCTTTATGCCACCTGGAATTTTTACCCTTAAACAAAATGATTCAAAACCAAACAACAGAATGATCCCTTCCTCTATGTCTGATAGTCTGTTGTATTAGTTAATCATCATTTCTACCTAGTATGGTGGTTCAAAGAATGGGCTTTGGAATCAGACAGACCTGGGTTCAAAACCTAGCTCTCATTCTTAGCTAAATGGCCTAGAGTAAGTAATTTAATATTTTCTTACCTCAGTCTCCTCATCTATAAAATGGGATTAATAATTGCCACTGCCTAGTGTTGTGAACGGATTTGAGATGAGGCATATAAGCATTTAATAGAATGCCTGGTAAAGAGTAAGTATCCAATTAATGTTAACAGCATTGTTAGCAATACTGCTATAGCTGTGTTAGTAGCTAGTTTCCATATTTGGTAACAGAGAATACTGACACTTGGAAGATTAAGTGGCTGGCAAGCCCAGATTCCAACCCAGGAACTCTGACTGCAAAACACATGCTGTTTCCACTCCCCTTGACTGTTTCTCTCCTTGGGAAAGAGAATCAGAGCAGTTCAGAAGGACATGCTCACAAATCTACTAAGGTAGTCTAACCACCCACATGCAAGGATCTCAAAACGTAAGTCTAGGCATATAGAAATATATTCTTTTATCCTCAGCAACATTATGATGGTTTCTCTGTGGTGAGTAGTGTGTTTGTCTCAATCCCACAGTAATAATGCTCGCCAGGATACTCTCAATTTCTAAATTTCTCAGCACCAAGGGCAGAAGAGAGAGCAGAAGTGATCATTCCCTTTTTTCTCTCTTTTTTCTTTCTTTCTTTCGGTGGAAAATCCATGACCTCTGTGAACCCTCAACCCAAAACCATTGCCTAAGGCTTGGTATCACTAAGGGTGCAGGGCTGTGGGGAGGGCTGATAATGTTAGAGAAAGACAAACTAGGAGCAGAAACAAAGGCCAGTAAACAGAATGAAAGAAGCTTAGAAAGAGGGAAGCAGGAGGGGGGTCTGGAAGCGGAGAACAAGGCGCAGAAAAAGGACTTGGAGAAAGATTGAATAAATTGTTTGCTTGTGCTGTTTAGCAAAATCAGCTAAACTTGGCTTTCAAAAAGTTTCACACAAAATCGTTTTCACTGATTATTTTTTGGCACAAGAAATTTTGTAAAATTTGGAAATTCACAAAGTGACACAATTTGCTAAAAATGCCATTCAACACAATTTGATGTAAACTACAGAAATGTTATTATAATTCATTAGGAAAACTTAAAAATGTGATAGTGTCCTGAAAACTTGGATTGTTGCCACAAGAATCACTGGCAGCTAAAAACCAGCATAACAACCAAAATGCTCAGTCTCTATTCACAGGCAAATGTCATGTGTCTTTTATGTGGTTAGCTTTGCTTTAATATCCTGGAGATATTTTGTAGCCATTTTTAGTCTTTCATTTTATTTTTTTCCCAGGAGTCAAATCCTACAGCCCTGACACATGTAGGCAATTCTATATAAAAGCGATATGACCCATTTACCAGCAAGGAAGCAAAGCTTACTGCTACAACCAAGTTCTGAAGATCTGAGTTTAGATTCTACGGCCCTGTTGTTAGAACTGGCCCATGCCTTGTTTGTGTGTGTGTGTGTGTGTGTGTGTGTTCGTGTTCTGAATAAGATAAAAGTGGCTAGCTTCCTAACAGAATCCAGTGCTCCTAATATAATGCTGGAAGGCATATTTATACAACAACAACAAAAAATCCTGAGTGAACTTCAGACAGAAGCCCTCCTTCAGGGAAAGGATTTTGTCTTGACCATCCAAGGAAAGACCTTGGCAGAGAGTAGGTGCTCACTAAGTTATGGGAAAGAAGGATGGAGGAGAAGAGGAGAGGGGAGAGAGAATGGAAGGGAGGAAGAAAGGAAGGTTCAGTTCACATTCTAACACATGGTAAAGCGAACTCAGACAAATTGCTAACTTTTTAAAACCTGTTTCCTTGTGTATAAATGAGAATGATAATATCTACCACCAGTTTTATTTATAGCCAGGACTTCATGGTTTATCAGAGGTTTTCATATACTTTGTGTTATTAAATCATTATATTATTGTTTTTATTGTTATTCCTATCATCATTGTGTATGCCTATACAATGAAAAATGGTTTATCTTTCCTCAGCACCCCCAACCACTCTTTTGATAATTTTCTCAGTTCTATCCATGCTTTATAGCCACATGTCCTCAGTCTTCCCACTTCCAACTACCAGGTTTCTTGCCAGGTAGTTTCCTTTATAAGTCCTACTTAATAGAATCCCCTTAAGCATCTTCCTGACCCGGACAAAATTTATTGATTTAATGTACCCATTCTTTAGTTGCCTGCTTTATGCTTGATGATCTAATAAATTCATACCAAGGTGACTCAAATTGTGTATTAGTTCTTGACATCCATTGCCACCCCTAAACTACCAGCACTGGAAAGAATAAAACTGCATTTCCCAGACTCTTTTGCAAATGGAGTTCCAGGTACATTCTGGATTTGGCCAAAGAGATGTACTTGTGACAAATTTGATACACAGGAGAAGCTATCTTCCTGTGGCTGTTGCACTGGACAAGCAAGCTCTGACAGTCATACATGCCGGCAGTGACTGGCGTCCATATTTACCTGACCGCTCCTCAGGGTCTTGGGTGAAAGGCAGCCAGAACCGAAGCAGCGGGAGCCTGGGCTACAGCACTTAGCTCAGTTGCAGTGACAATGAGACAAACAGAAACCAGAAGTCAAGGGAAGCTCCCTGACTTCCATTCCTCCAGCCTCTTCCAATGTTTTTGTGACCTCATAATCCCCTGTATTAAATTCCTTTCTGCTTGAAACACCCAGAGTAGTTTCTCTTTTCTGCACTGAACTCTGACTGATACAGTGGTTTCATGACTAATACAGGTTATAGTCAATCATTCCATCCTCCCTACTCCTTATGACTGTGTACACAACTATAGACACACTTCTCCTGCTGTTTTTAGTCTTTATGTACATGTTTATATTTACATCTTCTACTCTATTATATTTTTTTATTTGAACGTCCAACTTTTCTACCTGTGTTGCTAAATTGCAAACTTTTAGAGTAAGATTTCAATGTTGCACTCATTTTTCTATCCCTGGTGCCAATGCCAATGCATAGTGCATAGTAGGCAACTCAATAAACACTTTGAGCCTCTTTGGGACAGCATGCTTGCATTCCTTCTCTCCCTACAGGAAGGGTTGGCCTCACGTATAGATGCATGAGTTACTTGAATGGTGTTATTTATGCTCTAAGAAAAAAAGAGAGCCTTTTAAAAAATCTACATACAAACACACATACAATCTATTCTTCTATCTTTCTATCTAGACTTATCCATAGCTTTGTGTGCAGGCAAAATGACATAAACACTAATGCAATTATCCACGTTATTCAGTCTTTAAAGCAACACTTTTAAGACAAACAACAAACTGGGAAAAAAATATTTGCATTTGCGTATTTACAATACAGGCAAAGAATTAAACTCTCTAATCTATAAAGAGACCATAGAATTAAAAAGAAAAAAAAAAACCCTATTAGAAAAATGAGTAATAGCTCACAGAAAAGGAAATACAAATGACTCATAAACATATGAGAAGATGCTCAAATCACTCCTACATAGAAAAAAATGCAAATTAAAACTACATTAAGATACCATATTTCACTATCAGGTTGGTAAAAATCCAAAAATTTGACAACCCTTAGGGTTGGCAAGATATAGAGAAACGGGAACAGTGATTCATTGCTGGTGGGAGTGTAAATAGGTATAATCATTCTGGAAGGCAATTTGGCAATATTTATCGAAATTACAAATGCGTATACTCTTTGACTCAGCAGTTCCAATTCTAGGAGTTTATTCTACAGATATATTCACACATGGGCAAAATCATGAATGCGCAGGGTTATTTACTGCAGCATTTCTTGTAATAGCAAAAGATGGTAGCAATCTAAAAGTTCATCAATAGACAACTGTTTAAGTAAATCATGGCACATCCAAATAATGGGATATTGCTCAGCCATAATTTCTGCAAAATTACTCGAATCTTCAGAAAAATTCGCAGAATGACGAAGTTCCATAGTACGGATATGTAAAGATATGTAAGATATTTTAACAGGGAAAAAAAACCAAAGTGTGAATAGTATGCTACATTTGTTTAAAAAGTGGGGAAAGGAGTAGGTGTTAGCATTTGCTCATATAAACATTTTTTTCAATATCTAGAGATCAACACAAGAAACTAAAAACAGAGGCGATCTATTTTGGTGTTGGGGAGGAACCGGCAGAAGGGGCACTGATGAGAGGGAAATTTTCACCGAGTCCATTTTACCCTTATTAACTTTCTAAACCATGTGAGTCTATGACTTATTCGAACAATTAAATAAATATTAAAATGCAACTACTATTAAGAAAAAGAAGGGTATCTCAGTCTTATTTATCTGATTTGGTCAATTCCTGGCACCTGAAGGCACAACTCTCCAGCCTTTCTAGAAGTTTATAGGCCAGGAAAGAGAGCCTGCAAAGTTTTAAACGTAAAGTGATTGCTAATTGGGCACAATTTTTTAAAATTTATTGGAAATACATTGACATCACAGTAAGTCAGAGTAGGGGGAAACACCAGGAAGTCTTTTCCTACTTAGAAACATTCCCATATTAATTTTATATTTGTTTGGTTTAATTATCTGCCTTTTCAAAATGTAACACAGGGTCCATTTCATACAAGTATCTTGAAACTTAGTATGCATTATTTATTCTGATAATCTCTTAAAAAATAATCTATATCTGCTGAAGGATGGGCGTTCTCAACTAGAGGGAATATCCAAGCTTGTAAAAAAGGAAAGACTGCATCAAAGTAGCAGGAGGCAGACAGCTCAGCAGCCAGAGGAGAGAGGGGACAAGGTGGGATTTGGAGAGAGAAAGGGGTAAAGAAAGTGAGGTGAGAGGATGACTAATAAAAAGCCCGTTTCCCATTTGCCTAGAAAGTTGCTCGTGACAACCACCTGGGTTCCACCGATAATCAGCGCTCCTGCTGTCTCTGATACACAGATTCTGCTTTGCAAATGCTCAAGATTATTGAGGAATCATTGCTTTGTTGATCCAACAGGGAATTAGCTCCTATTTAGCCTCATAGTTTTCCTTTTTTATATACACGTAAAAATCTATACATATTTAATGTATACAACTTGATGAGTTTGGAGACAAGTATATACCTGTTAAACCATCACCACAATCTATGCCATAAACTTAGCCATCACCTCTAAAAGTTTCCTTCTGCTTTCTCTCTTTTCTTTGTGATGTGCGTGATAAGAACATTTAACATAAGATCTACTCTCTTAGCAAACTTTTACGTATACAAAATGGTGCTGTTCACTCCATGCCCTGTGCTGTACAGATCTCTAAGACACTCGTGCTGCATAACTGAAACTTTGTGCCCTTTGCCCGTCACCTCCCCATTGCCCCTCCCCCAGCCCGTGGCAACCACCATTCTACTCTCCGTTTCTTTGAGTTTGACTACTTTGGATTCCTCGTCTAAGTGGGCTCATAGGTTTCTAATACATACTATATTTCATTATAAGACCTAGTGCTAAAGAATTCTTTTGTGGTTTTTTTCTTAAACTCTACAGTAAAATGGATAGCTATTTAAAGAGGAGAGAATTAGGTAAGATTTTACATTGTGAAAAATATGTATTTTGGATTTAGGCTTGTTATCACATAGGATGTACATGTGCATAAATATCATTTCTGAACCAGCTGGTTTGCTGGAAAGCCCAGTATCAGAGTGTTTAATACTCCCATTAATAGAAATTGCTTGCCTTGTGACATCTGTTAAATAAAACCAATGATAGTAAATAAAATGCATAAAATCAGCTGTCCTACTATCATCTTACGAATATCATGTATTTCCATTGTGTTCTGAAAAAGTCGTTGTGCCTATATTATCCAAATCAATAGTCACGACGGATTAAACTTGTACTTCAATGCTTTAAGAATAAATCGTCAGCTGTGGTGAATAGCACAGGACCCTTTATATTACTCCAGCAGGTGGGTATTCAGCCTGGTAGTAAAGACTGTATGGTGCTGGCAGAGTAGAGGTTCCACTTGCAGTGGTCGCCAAAGTGCTTCATGTGTCTTTCAGCACAGATTCTATCATAACTTTAAAGTGTTTCATATTATAGAAACTCTGTAGTGCATGTGCTATGCATATAGAAATACGTTTCCTACTTAAGATGATATGATGCAGTCATGCTGGAAATGTATTTACGTTCATTCCTGCCAGGTTCCCATAATATTGTTGTTACGCAAATACACGTGGTCTGGAATACAGGGTGCTTGGTCGACTGCCAGGCTGAGAAATAGGAGGTGTGTAAAAGAGAGCCCTGATTCATGGAATCCAAGCGTGTTAGAGATGCAGGGGACATAGAGATTATAGAGACCAAACCCAATTTTTGCCAGTGAGGAAACTAAGTCAATAATTAAATTTATAAATGCTGTTTATACGTAAAATATTATCTTTAATCTAATCACCTACCCAAACAGAGCCTGTAGAAAAAATTAAAACTGTGGCTGTATGGATGGAAAAAAACAAAGAAGAAATGGATATTTCACAAGGGAAGACAAACGGTTCTGACAACAGGGAGATAACCGCCATTTTCTAGATTTGGGAGCGAGCAGGCTTCAACTGTTTTCAGGAACAGAAACAGCTATGGAACAACCATTGCTCTGTTCCATGGAGGTAGGCAATGAATGGGCAAAGCTGCCTGCACCCGAGGTCACTTGGTCCCACTTGGGTCAGGATTTTCACTTGGGGATATTGACACCGATCCTCTCTGTGGGCCCACGCACAGTGTTTGCTGCCACCCTTCAGTCTTCAACCAGGCTGCCTGTCCTTACCATATTCCAGGTGGGATGGCCTGATGAACGGCTGCCTCCACTGATGATTCTTGAATAGATGTGTGTGAATGAGGATTCCCAACTCACGTCCTCAAAGTAATAACTTCCTGCCTTGTAAGATTTTTCTAAAAACAAAAAGTTGTTTGAGAAGAAAAACTTCTAGCATACAATGTTACCAAAAAAAATGAATGTATACTAAAACCAGCATATCAATGAAGAGTTTTAATAGATCTGAATATATTGTTTGGCACCCCAGCCCTGAATATAGAAATGATGGACTCCCATTTCAGTATATAAAAGGAATTTCTTTCTTATTTGTCATACTATGACCACATAGTAACTTCATAGTTGCTTTTTTTTTTCTTTGGGGGCTCATATATGATAAAGAGCAAATCACTCAGCCTACATCGTGATGCGTTGTAGGGAAGAGGGGCTCCTATTTTCGAGGCTGGACTGTACCTCTAACTTGCTACATGATGTTGGGCAAATAACCTCACCTCTCGGAACCTTAAATTTCTAAAATATAAAATGAGGGGTTAGGTTAAATTCTCTCTTGTGTCTTCTGTAGTTTAAAGTCTCTGATGCACTTTGGAGCCAATTCTGTAAACATTTTATAAAATTATCCCTGTGATGACTATTTTCATTATTTCGGTTGAAATCTGAAACCTAGTCGTAGGGCTCGCGCACAAACGTTTCAATTTGGCAGTGTTCAGCTAGCCTTTAGCGGCTTATCTGGATGGGCACACATGATGGTTAAGACGTCTGAAGAAGTACACAAAGTATTCTGTGGTTGACTTTGATAAGACAAAATGCTTTCTGCAGGGTGTGATTCGGATGAGCACACCAGGACACCCAGCCAAACTCATCTGAACTATCCAAACCCCTTGATTCTGCAAACTGGGTTGCAGATCTTTCAAGAACAGGCTTCTCACAAGATTGCTGGCACTTTCTCTTCCAATCCCAGCCAGAAAAACAGTAAAAACAGCCTTTCTCATATCATTTTGGCATTTCTGGTCTTCGTCCAGGCTGGAAAATTGAAGTGTAAAAGCACTTAACTGAACATTTCAGAAGGTAAAGAAATGTTCAGTTCAAGTTTAGTTCTCAAATGGACAAGTGGTTCTTCTTTTATTCACCTCATTAGAACCCTAGATGCAAGAAACACCATGATTTGCCCTCTGCTTTCAAAGTTATCTACTCTAAGTTCCATGTTAGAAGCAACTAAATTCTTTATGTGCCTCTGTAAAGGGCTACACCAGGCTATGGCTAATGTGTTAGAATATTCATTAGTATTCTCGGTTCAGGAATCTCCACTTCAAGCCTTCAGGGAATAAATAATTGAAGAAGTTTCACTAGAAAAAGAAAAATGATTAATGATTTGAAATGAAATATATACAACTTACTAAAGTTAACTTAAGCATCAATATATATGCAACTTAGAAATAATATACACTTGTTTTAACTATCACTTGTCACTCCCATATTAGCAGAACCTTAGGTCAGATTGGTGTCATATTTGCCTTGATTCTAGTTTTGGTTTGCCTCTATTCTCATTTTGTTCTCTGCCATGCACATGTGCAACTCTCACCAGTTCATCTCCAGTGATGGCCCACACTGTTAGATGACAGGCTAGGAATTTCATTTGGTAGAGGTGAAATGCTAATTTTCATCATTTCTGTTTCCAATACGGTCACGCATTGCTTAAGACTGGGGATATGTCCTGAGAAATGTGTCGTTAGGTGATTTCGTCATACGAACATCATAGAGTGTGCTTACACAAACCTAGATGGTATAGCCTACTACATACCGAGGCTGTATGGTACTATTCTTATGGGACCACTGTCATATACGCAGTCTGTCATTGACCGAAATGTCGTTATGTGGCACATGACTGTACTGAAATTGTTCAAATCAGTATCTCAGCATATAACCACTAACCATGATTCTACATCTGGCTATTACTTTTGCTATTTATTAATTTTCAGGTTTACATGACCCAGCTCCAGAGTAAATGCCTGTTATAAAATACCTGCTCCAAAATTTCTAAGACAGGAGGAAATTCATGACTTTGGATATGCAATGATTTCTTTAATGGACACAAAAATTCAGTAACCATAAAAGAAAAAGATTAATAAAATAGACTTCATCAAAATTAAAAACTCTTCAAAAGCACCATTAGTAAAATGGAGAGGCAAGCCACAGACTGGGAAAAAATATTTACAAAACACGTATCTGACAAGGTACTTGTATCCAGAGTACATAAATAATTCTTACAACTCAACAGCACAAACAACCCAATTAAAAATGAGCAAAAGTTTTGGACAGGCACTTCATAAAAGAAGATGTAAGAAATGGCCAATAAGCATTTGAAAATATTTTCAACATCTTAAGTCATCAGGGAATTGCAAATTAAAACCACAATGAGAAAGTAATACCTCCCCACTAGAATGGCTAAAATTAGAAAGACCAACAATACCAAACGCTGATGACAATGTGGAGCAACTGGAACTTATATGTTGCTGATGGGAATGCAAACTGGTGCCTCTTTGGAAAATAGTTTGACAATTTCTTAGAAGGTTAAATAGCAGCAATCCCACTCTGAGGTAATTACCCAAGAAAAACAAAGCATATGCCCACGTAGTACACAACTGTACCTGAATGTTCTAGCTGTTTTATTCAGCCAAAAATTTGGGGGGTGAGGGGACTCAAATGTCTTTCAACAGGTGAAAGGATAAACCAATTGAGGCATATCCATACAATGAAATACTACCCAGTAATTAAAAAAAATAAAAAGGAATAAACTACTGATGCATACATCATGAATGAATCTCAAAAACATTTTGCTGACTGAAAGAAGCCAGATCCAAAAAAAAAAAGACCCTACTAATGTATAATTTCATTTATATGAAATTCCAAGGGGAGGAAAGTCTCATTTACAGTACTGGAAAGCAAATCAGACTTTCCTGCGGGCAGGGCATAGGGACGTGCGGAGGGAGGCAGGAGGAGGGGGAGACAAGAGGGTGCAGCAAGGAGGCTGATAAGGGATGTTTGGAAATTTAGGGGGTGTGATGGAGCAGTTCTCTATCTTGGTTTTGGCAGTAGTTTATAGGTGTATATATTTGTTGAAACTCATTGAACTCCACACGTAAAATGGATGCATTTATCATATGTCATTTATACTTCAATAAAGTTGATTTAAAAGATTGCTGTGATCAAACCCAAAAAGCCTACCACAAGTTTGAAAGGTTTAATGGATCTCCCTACTTGGCAGTTTCAACTTCCAATTGGAAGAAAGACTTCCAATATGTGTGGTACAGAAAATATTTTCTTCCTATTACTTAAAAGGCCTTTACCACATGACTGCTTCCTAGTAGATATCTCTCTGATACTGCATCAACTAGACCTAAAAACTATGCCTGTTTTTCCCTGCTTCAAACTCAGTTTCATGTGAATTACATGTTTTATGAGGTATAGGTACTTAAGCAACTTAAGATCTTTGATCTTTAATTTCCTCACCTGTAAAATGGGAATAATAATATTTAGGTTACATCATCAATGTCTATCTTTCCAATACTACACTAAGCACAGAGAAGATTTAAATAAATTTAGTAATTGTCATGGTTGATACTTGCACTACAGGGTAAGTTTCAAGAACCCGCATTGCCCCCTCAAAAGCTTTGTTCCAAGCAATGATCACGTTAAACAAGGCAAGTAAAGCCCACATTTCGTTACATCTATGCTGACCTCAGTCGAACTCAGAAGTCTATACAACAGGTCTGCAGTTCTCAAGATGTATCTAAACACAGTCCCAGTCAAATCTTTTTTTACACAGAATACAAATTATTTTCTTCACGATCTTATCGTTTATTGCTTCACAAACTTCTCTCCAGACTTTCTTCCAAGATAAAGCTATCTAGACCATTGTTTTCCACGTATTTTTAAAAATTGTGATAAAAATCACATAACATAAAATGTACCATTTGTATTAGTTTGCTAGGGCTGCTGTAACAAATACCATGGGTAGGGGAGGGACTTAAACAACAGAAATTTATTTTCTCACAGTTCTGGAGGCTGGAAAGTCCAAGATCAAGAAGTTGGCACCCTGAGACCTCTCTCCTTGACTTGCAGATGTCTGCTTTCTCCCTGTTTCCTCCAAGGTCTTTTCTCCATATGTACACATTCCTGGTTTCTCTCTGTGCATCCAAATTTCCTCTTCTTATAAGCACACTAGTCAAAGTGGATTAGGGCCCACTCTAATGGCCATGTTTTAGCTTAATCACCTCTTTAAAGGCCCTATCTCCAAATACAGTCACATTCTGAGATACTGGGGGTTAGCACTTCAAAATAATAATTTGGCAGGGGACACAATTCAGCCCATAACACTATATTAACCATTTTTGAGTGTAGAGCTCAGTAGTGATAGGTATTTTCACAACATTGTACAACCAATCTCTAGATTGGTTTTCATCTCACAAGACTGAAACTCTACACCCATTACACAACAACTCCCCCTTGGCCCTTCCTCCTAGCCTCTGGCGACCACCATTCTACTTTCTGTCTCCATGAATTTGACTATTGTAGGTACTACATATAAGTAGAGTCACCCAGTATTTGTCTTTTGGGGACTAGCTTATTTCACTTAGCAAAATGTCCTCAAAATTTATCCACGTCTCAGAATTTCCTTACTTTTACGGCTGAATAATATTCCATTGTATGTGTATACCACATTTTGTTTGTCCATTCATCTGTCAATGGACACAGGTTTTGTCTACCTCTTGGCTATCATGAATAATGCTGTTACAAACAGGAATGTGCGACTATCTCTTTGAGATCGTGCTTTAAGTTCTTTTGGGTCTATACCCAGAAGCGGAATTGCTGGATTATAGGGTAGTTCTATTTTTAATTTTTCGAGGAACCACCATACTGTTTTCCATAGTGCTGCACCATTTTACATTGCCAGCAATAGAACATGAGGGTTCCAATTTTCCCACGTCCTCACCAATCCTTGTTATCTGCTGTTTTGTTTTGGTTTTTATAGTAACTATTTGAATAGGTGTAAGGTAATACCTCATGGTGGTTTTGATTTGCATTCCCTTAATGATTAATAATGTTGAGTACTTTTTCGTGTGCTTGTTGGCCATTTGTGCGTCTTCTTGGAAAAATTTCCATTCAAGTCCTTTGCCCATTTTTCAATTGGGCCAAATATTTTTTTCCATGACCCACAGTAAGAAATATTGCTTCAGCCAGTGTGCACTTAGGCAATCACACACATATACATGCATGCACGTGGACACATACACACGCACCTTTTCTGCATCAGTTGCACTTTTACATTTTCTCTTCTATTTCTCTTTTAAAATGCTCGTCACCATCCACTAAACTGATTTTACAACTTACTAACATATTGCAACCTACAGCAAAACAAGATAGACCTTATGCTTCTCCCCCTCTAAATAGAGTTATTTCTTTTACACGTGGTGTGCTGGATATCTTCTCTTTGTCTTGTATGTATATCCTCCACTCTTCTCTACCCTACTGTGTTCCCCAGGAGGCTGATCTTCAAGCACCACATTAATGGACTCCCACGACATCTGACTTCCAGCTCGGTTTAGCCAATAGCAGGTACCAGCAGGAGAGCAGAAGGACAGAAAAGTTGGAAAATTTGTTACCCTGGCTCCCTACCTGCCAGGCTGCCAGGGTTGAAGTGGTCCCTCTACTGAAGGTCAACACCCCTCACAGGCAGCCTCTCTAGGTTTCAATAACTGCTACTTTCTCTTGTGCCTGCAGGCCTAGCCATGGTAATAGTCCTCATTGTTACTAATTCCATGGTCCTGCACTTTCCCTTATTGGGTCCCCAAACCCTACCCACACCTTCATTAAAAAACCCATTCTTAAACCTTCCTCAAAGTCTCCTGTTTGAGTGTGCCATCTCTTTCTTGCTAGGACCCTGACAGGTCACATATATATTGTATATCTCATTATAATGAGCATTGTTGAAGCTGAGTGATAGGTACCAGATGATCACCATACTATCCTCTCTGCTTTCCTTTATATTTGAAATTTTAAAAAATGAAAAGGTAAAAAGAGAGAGAATAGTTGTGAGACGAGGATTCATTCTGAAGTAACTAGGAGTAATGCAGGTACAGTCAATGCTGCACCGAGACCTTGACTCTTTGCTTGGCCACTTGGCTTGCCTCCAACGTGTCATCAGACAATTACAGACATTTGGTAGTCTTCACTTCTTTGTGTGTTTCTCCACTAGGTCTCATCTACCTGTTTATTTTTCCTAAATTCGCTAGCAACTTATATTATTTCTAATAACCAATTTTGATACAGTTCCTTCCTCTATAAAATAGATGCTCCTTCTGACTGTTAGGACTCACTCAACAAAAAATATTAAATGTGATTAATAAAGGGAATATGAATTATACCTTCAGAATGCCTCTTCTTTTTGCCCTTCCACTAATGGTAAAAATTTCTCTTGGTATTAAGTATTTAATTGAAAACAATTTGCTAAATTCCATAAAAAATGAGTGTTATTTGTTTCTAGACATATTCTTTCCATGATCTGACCCAATGGAGACAGAAAAAAAGAATGAGGAATTAAACATGCCATTTTCAAGAACATTTTTATCTTACAAGTTTAAAGTAGATTCATAGTAAAAATAATCTTGCAGCCACCACCTTCCAAACAATGGCTTTTAAAATTCAGTAAAAGGACGGACATCAGTAAGAGGAGTAGCTGTAACAAACACAGGAAGACAAATGGAAACAGAAAGAAAGACTGAGAGAATGACAGAGTTCAGACACTGGTCTTGGAAAAAGCAAGAGAGAGAGAATGGGAATCTGATTTATATTGAAAAGCTTTTCCTAGTTCCTCATAACCAACTCCTTGTCCCTTTTTAAGCCCAGGGTCTTTACTGCACTCTCACATTTTAAAAACTGCCTTGTCTTTTTCTCTTTCCCTATCTCTTCTCTATTAAGCCCTGTGGGGAGGTGGAAAGCCTTGATGCTGACCACACAGCAATAACCTCAGGCAGACTTTGATTACACTAGGGAAGAAATTTCTAATTGTCTCCTTATTGGTTTTTGTTGTTTACAGGAGAGAAGTTTAACTAGTTATACATCTCCTCAGTTCAACACAATACTCCAGTTAATATAAATATTTCCTTAAAATATCCTGCCATGACAGAACATGCAAAATACACAGATGATGAATCTCCTCTTTTTCCTGAAATCTCAGTTCTTGAAAAGTGAAGATTTTCTATGTGGAAATTGAGTTGTCTATGGTGATTACAAATGACCTGCATTATTTCAGGAAATATTTATTGAGCACTTATTATGAGCCAGACACTGTTTTGGATCCTCGAGAGGCAATAGTGAGTAAAATAAAACCCTGACCTCAAGAAACGTATAATCCATCAGCGAAGAGAGTTAAGTAGAGAAGCAGTTACCATATAGTGTGATACTTATCACCACAAAGGTACATGCAGGGTGCCGGGGAAAAACTTTAAAAGAGTCCCTAATATGATGCAGAGGCTCAGGCAAGGATTCTCAGAGAAATGATATCAAGTCAGTTGAAAAATAACAGTCATGGCTGCTAATATTTATTGAGTGTTTACTAGAGACCAGGCATTGATCCCAATACAACTCATTTAATCTTCATAATAACCCTGAAAAGTAGATACTATTACTAACATCACTGTCACCATCATCATCATCACCATCAAGGCCCTAGGAAAGTTGAGGACTAGGAAATGGGGAGCCAGGATTCCAACCCAGGCAGTCTCATTTCAGAGCCTGTACTCCTAACTATGAAACAAAATAACCTCCCCAAAGAGGAGAAAAAGGAACTATAGGAGCAAAGCCCCAGAGGGAGGAGACAGCATGTTCCATTTGAGGATTTGAAATTAGAGGTTCTGTAAGGCTCAGCAAAGAGCCCAAATGTAATAGGGAGGAGGAGAGAGAGGAGACTGGAGAAACAGTCAGGGGTCAAATTGTGAAGGGCCATGTAAACCTCATTAAAGAGACTGGACTTTACTTGAGGGCATTGGGGAGCCATTAAAGAGTTTCAACAGGGAAATGATAAGGCCAGATTCACACTTTGGAAAATCACTTTAAGGGTAGTTTGAAAAATGAACTGAAGTGAAGCAAGACCTGAGGCAGGAGGATCCATTAGGACATTTTTGCACTAATCCACGAGGAAGATAACAGTAGCCTAAATAAGGAGTGATGGTGATGGGGGCACAGAATAGAGAGATGTTTAAGACGGAGGACTGATAGAAACTGGCCATTCATTGGCTGTGGTTACTGAGAGAGAAGGCAGAGCTGGGATGAATCTGCTCTATCTCTTGGCCACAGGATGGCGCTATTCAGAGAGAGAACACAAACCTCGCAGAGGAGAGGGCCTGAAGCTCATGAGCTAGAGTAGTGGCAGGCTGATTCTGAGTGGCCCTAGGAGAGCCAAGCAGAATGGTCCAATAGATCTTCAGATCTGAACGTCAGGGGTGAGGGCTGGACCAGAGATATTTGTTTGAGAATTGTTGGTCTGTATACGATAACTCAAGTTGTGGGTGAACAGACCCAAGGAGAGTGTGTATAACGAGAGGAGAAGAGGACCTCAAGTAGAACCCAGGTAGCATCATCTTTGAACGGCCATGGAGAGACAGGGGGCTCACAAATGGAGCTGAGAAGCCACCACCAGAAAGACAGCTGGAAAAATCACAGAACGTGTAGTCACAGAAGCTCGGGAAAGAGAGTCCAGGGGAAAACATCTGTGAGACATTTTTGTGGGAACTATCACAATGGGCTATAATTTCCTTCCATTCCAATAAAGAAATTTCCTCATGCTCAGAATTTACAGGGATCCACAGGCCTAAAATATTTTATAAAGATATTATATGAATTACATTTGTGGGGCAACTGAAGAGAATATTTGGCTCTAGAAAGACGCTTCTGTTTCCTTAGCGTATGGTGCCTCAGTCTTTGTTAATAAGAACGTTAACTCTTCTGTGTTACCATGACATTCATTCATAAACTTAAAAAAATCATCAGTAAGTTCCAGACTTTCTATTTTCATGGTCCTATTTAATTTCAATAATATGAGAGAAATGATCTGTTGCATATTTCAAATAGATTGATTATTATGTTATCCATATGAGACTGAAGAAAAAACATTAATGATTTGTATAGATTTTTGACTTTTCCATTCTATTATCAATGTTATTTTATCTGTTTCAGTCCCAAAGGATGACTGATTAGGTTTGATTATGTAAAGCAAATCTTTGATGCTTTCAAATCTTTTTAAAAATGGTGGAGGTACGGTAGCAGCTGGATAGAGAAGAATCTGGTTGACAATTCTGCCATTAAGTTACTGAACATTAAGACATCCTGTTAAGGTATCTTCTATGCTAAAAATAGAAATATCAAACTGCCTCAATTATACACTCTCATTCTCAACTGCCAGTGAATAACCCCCATGACTGTTTCATGGAGAAGGAAGCGAGATGACAAATACCTCTTTTTTTAAGCACTAGAATTATTTTTCATTATTTGAAAAAATAGTTAATGCTTGTATTTTGTAAGTTACAGAGCATAAAAATCATCTTATTCAGGTAACATATATCGAGACAGTTCAGTGTAAACTTATTAATTTGTCAAAATACGTTGAAAACTTGGAAATGGATTATGAGAGAAGTGTTTTCAATGGTTTACAGCAATTTGCTGGAACATTCTGAGCTGTCCTACAGGAGTCAGGAAGGGATGTGGGAAAAGAAGAAAACGGGAAGATTTGGCTGACCTCTTTTCTTCTCTTTCTACTTTTTTTTTACTCTCCAGCTGATTTTTTCTTGTCAAAGTTATATGTTTTGTCTGGTTTAACTGCCATACTTTTTAATAGCATCCAATCTGTTGTGATGAACAGGAAACTTAATTCCAAACAGCAAAGTGGGAAACAGTTGAGATGGACCAGAAACTGCAACTCAGAGAAACGACAGGATGTCTTGTGAAACAGGCAATTTGCGTGCGATAGAGGAGAAATTCCATAGGACAGTGGAATATTACTTGGTCATGTTATAAAGGATGATTGTGTTAGCTGTAAGTTTAAACCTCTTTTCGTTGAATATTTAAATTGGTGAAACTTTCTGTAACAAAACCACAACACATTTTTCCTTTAGTCCTCTACTTCTTGATCTTCCATCACTCTGACTTTCCTCTTCCAAACTTATGCCATCTTTTGGCCCTAATCTTCCTGTGACAGCAGCTTGTAAATTTCAAGCTCTCTCCATTCACATTTGCCACCCACCCTGCCATCAACACCTCACTCACTGATCCCTGGGTTCCCAGATCTGACCTGGCATAACCTTGAGGCAGCCTTCCATGATTGACAGCAGTTGCATTTAAAGTATTGTTTCTCAGAGACAGGAAAAGACCAGAAGATTTGCAGTGGCAACTGCCAAGGAATTTTATGTAAAGAATTGTGGGTTATAGGAGATTTTCTGACTTGTACAGGAACCAAAATTCAGGTCATTCCTAATACAGATAAGCCACACAGCATTCTGTGACCTTTCTGGGTTTTGGTTTTTGTTTTTTGATTTTTTTTTTCCCACCTCTTCCTGTCTGTCTGGTATTGTTTGAAGTGGTGGGTGGTGGGTGGTAAGAAGGAGGTTGTGGAGGTATTGGCAGTCTTAACCCCACTCCATTCCTTCACTTCTCCCCTCCACCCAAACTTTCTCTTTCCTTTCCTGTCCTTTTCTCCTCATCTTTTCAAATCCTTCTTTTGTCCTAGATGTCTTTCACCATCTCCCACCCCTATCCAAATACTGAAAGGCAGGGGACAAGGTCAGAGCAAGGAGAGGCTGTTAGACTTTGTGGGGACAAGACCCACATAATTTGTAAAGCTCGAATCTAATTTCATGCAGAAAAAGAAATTTACCTCTTTCTGGCATTGCAACTAGAACAAAAGTCACTGAAATACAACCTTTTTCAAACTCAATTTGTTATCATTAACATTACTAGCAATATCAGTTTAGTTTTAAATATGACTAAACATTACAACCAACCCCATGTGTTTTCAAATATCCTGTTGACAGAATACTGCTGGCCTTTTTGGTAATGCAAAGAACAGAGCCTACATCTGGGTAATACAAATATTTTAGGTTATTCCCTTTTAAAATAAACATTTGACCCACAGCTCCAATTCTGATAGCATATATGCCTTAAACTCTACTTTAATGCTGACATAAATTTTTAGACTGCTGTTGACTAGACTCGTAGACTCCCATAGTTTCTTATTTTTTTCCTTTCGGATCCAAGGGATCTTTTCAAGTCTACAAAGTATATCCTTCTCTGTGTAAAATCAGAAATAGCAATGATCTCACCCTTAGGCTGAAAGAATGGCTCCTGCTCAGTGATTAATGGATCTCTGAATTAGGAGCTAAGTTCTCCGAGGGGTGCCATTTTGTATTAACAAGGCAAAATGCCAAAGGGAGAGGTAAAACTGTATTTTCTCAGCACCTAAATATATGTCACCTTTGTCCCTATCACAGTCAAGAAAAACAAAATTATTTTTATTTTTGCGTATGTTTTAAGATTTTTCCCTCAACTTCTAAAGGCTCTCTTTCAGGTATTTGTTGTTTTATCTACCAAGTAAAAAAGAGAAAGAGAAAGAGAGAACAGAGACACATATCAAGAGAGAAGGCAAGCATCACGGGAGGGGCATGCAAAATTAAGAACTCTTTCTTAATGCATTTTACACAATGCTTTCATGGGTTAAATTGCTCTCACTGCTCCTAGACAATAGTTCCTTTAAAACAAGGATAGTTTGGATTCCTATGTTGGACATACTGTTTTCTCTGAAACATTTATATTTTTTATATTTACATTTCTAAATTTCATCTCTCATCCCAAACCACCACAGAACTACATCCTATTATTGTGTTTCTGGAATAGTGAACAACTATTCCATTTCTGACTAGATCACCTGCATTTTAACAAAAGTCTCTGGAGGGGGGTGAAGTCAACTCACTTGATTTCAAATTTTTCTCCCATTTTCTTTTCTCCTTCTCAGCAACACGTTAGAATCCTCCATTTTGTCCCTCCTATTGGCAATGCACAAGCATGGCTTGGAATGAAGGGACTGTGTGGTTGCCAGGGTGACCCCAAGGACCAGTTATTGCACATATGGTTCTGCAAATGGAAGTTCCTGAGTCGGACCCAATGGCAGGAAAGAAGATTTGCGAACTCGCCCAGGGCAAAGCTGGTGTAAAGTTTCAGATAAATGTTCAGAATTAACCACCTCCTGTTACTCCTAAGGTACAAAAATAACTCCATAAAAATAATTTTCAATTTTTTATAATCTTACTCGGTGATCTTTCTCTTCTCCTTAAAAAAGAAAAAACACATTCATAAGAGGAAGAACGTTCTTTGCTTAGAGGGGCATTGATAACAGCTTTGATTAATATATGCAGGACGCTATGTAGATGCTTAGCTGCAAGAGGGTTTAAAAGTTCCCATTTTAATTATTAAAGGATCAGAATCAGCAACAAGTTAGCCTGGGGCTCAGGAATTGCTACTTCACATCGGTGACTCACAATACCTTCTGTTAATATTTTGGCTATTTCTACAACTTTAAGTCTCCACAGATACCATGTTTTTAAGCCTCCTTTGGGACAATCACTGGCTGGAAACACCAGAGCAAAAGAGAGGTGAGACCACCATCGTTCAGTGGGCACTCTGGGTCCCATGTTCCCTTTGAAGAATTATGTTTTGCTTTGGTTTTTTTCTGGAATTTTGTGCAGATTCGTTCTGATTCTATATTTCACTAAAGCAGAAGCAAAAAAAAAACCCAAGTATTTACCAATTAGGATATATTGGGTGTTTTTCACTTTTTATATTTGACAATTAGTATTTTGACTTAAACTGAATGGTTCTTTTAATATTATGTGTTAGAGTTATTTTGGTGATACTTGGGTAAGTAATGCTTCTGCTTAAGAAAAATTTGAAACAGTCTAATCAAATCATTGCATGTTTTTAAACTCAACAAAAGTTTACTTAACATGTCAAGATTTTAAAAAACCAATATGTCCAATTGTTATCTAAAGTGGTAAGCATTTTATATTAAATATAAATCGATTATCAAACATGTTTTTTCAAGGTGTTGACAGTCATAATATCTAATTTGACAGCCACAATTAAGATTAAATAGAAGAGATACTTCAATTTACCAAGTAATGGCAGGTGTAATAATTTGCTTAGTAGATATATATTTCAACTTCAACTTGACAAACTTTATCCACTATCACAACTGCAAAAAATTATGAAGACAATTTAGAATGTTTAGAAAAAGATTACTATCTGGAACTTCCCAGTCATAATATCTGAACCCAAAAATAGTTGATTCCAAGCTTTATAGCAACTTCAAGAAGTCCAATGTTCCTGGTGTTATATCAAGAATTTTCTTATTGACGTTCTGTCACATTGTGTTTGGGAAAAACTAAAACAGAAAAAATAGCATTAAAAAGTAGAATGAAAATCATTTGACAGATGTTTCTAGTTTCAGTTTGGACAGTTGGTGTTAGAGATAAACATTCATAATCTATCTCATCTTGTTTGACAAATACCAAGATATGTTGCTTTAAACGCCAAATTCCGGTACTTAGGATTTTCAGAAATATGACTGGACCTTTTAGTTCACGTCAGACTAGAAATACATTTGTTCATTCTGTCTACTTCACAGGCAAAATATCGATAGATATCAGATGTAGGATCAAGTTTAACCCCATTCAATATCAGTAATATCATTGTCTTCTTTGCAATATACTTCCTCATGGACTGTACCAGCTATAACTGGGTATCTTGGTAAGTAGAAACTACGACCCTTTTTCCTCCAGGTAACTCCCCAATGTTTAGGGTGGAAACATCTCCCCAAGGTGTCCAGATCCTGAAACCATACATACTAGGGGGATGAATTACTTATAAGTTCCTGTCAAATTTCCTGTCCAGGATCCCTCCTGATTTCAATGTTACCTTTATGTTTTAATAAATATCTGTATTTCGGTTATCTTCCAGAAATGCTAGGTACACTTGGTTATGTTTCTTATCCAATTGATCACATTTTAATGTTCTTTCTGAATATGTTTGGTGTCTTTAAATCCATATCCAGCAGGAGCCTATTTCCAATGCCATGTAATGCCTTCCATATTCTTTAGGGCTACAGAGTAACATACTGCCAAGGTTTAAGTATTTTCATTATCAATGACAATTATATCTCACAGGGTTTTCTAGGAGGAAGCACCAATAAATGAAAGATTAGGCCCTTTGAGAACATAAAAAATGGTATGTACATATTTATCACTATAAAGTATAATTATTTGTCATAAACCTGAATCATCTGTCCTCAAGAATTCATTTTCAAAAATAATTATTAGTAGTTCTGTAAGAATAATGGCCAATTCTCTTAATAATTGCTTATTAGACCTATCGATTTGGAGTTCTTAAAGTTTTTTCTTTTATTTCTTTATCCACCCATAAGAAATGGCTATTTTTGTAATGTCTCCAGTACTTCCTAGTTGACTAAATTCCTATTCTTTATTTTTCTTATTAGAGACAAATTTGTAAAAGGAATTATTTCGTTCATTTTTGTCTCCTTCATTTGTAAGTTGATGTATTTTTCTCTACAGAGTCACTTTTAAATTGATACATTGACCTTGTATGGACCCATCTTTTCCCTCTAGCCCTTTTTCCAGAAGTCACTCTTATTTTTCCATGCTTTTCTCTCTGTATCTAAGACAAATGTATATTTAAAACTTTATCTTTTACAATTCCAGTATACTTTTCCCTCAGATGTAGTTATACATCTTTCTTTTATGAGAACATATTGAATGTTTTCTTTTTTGTGGTATGAGAAATGAGGTCCACAGATGGGCTTCAGGAGTTCATAAACCCCCTGAACATTTATGCAAAACCTGTAAATGTTCATTTGTGGATAAAATCCATCCATTTCAAAAATTCTCAGAGGGTTTGGGGAGACAAAAGAACGTCTAGTGAGGACAGTCCGCAGCACACAAGTACCCTGCGAGCACCGGCCCGCACAGCTCTACCAGCCCTGGCTATTCTCCTCTCTCCACGAGCAGCTACCTTTCCCTCCTCTGAGAACTGGGAAAAGATTGACCCAGAAAGACACTTTCTCTCACACAAGCAATGAGGTTCAAGAAGTTACTAGCTTGCAGATGTGTCTAATTCACCCAACTCCTACTGGAACCTGGGCTTTTCATGAACCCCAACCAGCCCCACTTTTACAGCCAGGGCAAGGGGAACGAGTTTTTGGAATTCCAAATTAGAACTCAAATGAGTTTTCTCATTCTAAAAATTACAAAGAAAAAGTGATATGCAGTCGTTTTTATGCTGTGACTGGCGTAAGAATCTACCCTTGGTTATTTCCAAGGAAAATATACTACAAGTTTCAACCTGATTTCCACTTGGGTCCTGCCTATGTAGGTCATTCTAAGAAAAGGCAAGGAAATGTTTTATTTTGCTGCTTTGTAGCTTTTCCTCTTAAAGATCATCATTTAGTTATTCCATCTTTATAACTCTAGGCCAAATCTTTCTTCTGCTTTCCAGACTCATATATTCAACTCTACAATCTTTCTCAATCTGGATGCCCACAGGCATTCCTCCTTCTCCCCTTACACCCCTGCCTAGCCCCACTCCACAAGGATAAGAACTCTGTCATTCATATTTGTTTTCCTCTCTAGCCTTGTGGCCAGTCCATATCAGAGGTCTATAAATGTTTGCTGATGCTTAAACAAATGCGACTAATTTTAAAATCAGTTTTTTTCTTTAGCCATTATTTCTTATTAGGTATTATTTTTAAATATGTAACCTGAATTGTTGATAGAGAAATATAAATACAGTCTTAGGGCATCTGATTTTTACTAAACCATACATAATGAGCAGAAAATATGAATATGACCATAAGTTTATTAAATGTCTTAGCTTGGGTCTACTTTATATGCTAGGATGTTAAAAGTGGACTATTTCTACCTTAGTTTCTGGTATGGATCTGAGAACGTTGATTGCAGATACTCCTAGCTTCCAAAGTAAAGTGTTGTATCACTTATGCATATAAGCAGTACGCATTTTGACTTGCAAAAGAAAGCTGGCTAAAGCCAAGTTTGAGATTGAAGAGGCCACTAAAGAAAACATCTGGAGAAAGGTGCTGGGGTCCTATGGCATTTCCCTCCCACTCCCTACCAGGAAAAGGCAGAGGATGCTTTCCCCTCACCTCAAGTCAAATGGGAGGAGCTTAGCGTGTCTCTCCTGGAGTTTAGGGATCCAGTGGACTGGTAACTGAATCACATAGAAAAATATTCTACAACAGAAAAATTGGCTGAAGTGGCTGATGGTGGCCCAAGAAAGAAAGCTTTATTGTAAGTAAATTGTGATAACAAACATGAAAGTAGAGGCAAGGATGTGGTGTTTTTTACAAACCAAATATTGGCCACAAAGGAGAGAACCAGCCTGGAACCACTTTAAATTTTGTCTAAGAGGACTAGTACGTGAAAGAGTGATCCGACTCTCCCAGGAGTGAAGGGGATGCCCTGAGGTCAGGGAAAAATTGAAAATAGCCAACTGGAAGACGGAAGACTCATTGCCTATGTCACAGGAAGTTTACTCAGGTGTGCCCAACGGGACAATTTTCAGAGACCCATAAAAGTGCCCCTTCAAGAAAGAGTCAGCTTCTAACAAACACTAAGACCAGAGAAGCCCTGTGCCAGAACAAGGTGTTTCCTGCCTGTTCCCTCTTTTCCTTCCCCCTCATAACCCTGGACGAACCAGAGGCAGCCAGATGGGATGGGCAGGGAGAGAAGAAACAAAATACAAGAACATAGAGTTGTTCTCCATACCTGCCTGCCACCACAGACTTCCAGCCAGAACAAGTCCAAGTTGGGGGAGGGAAGAAGCCTCCCTTGATGTGAAGTGTAAAGTTTTGGCATCATATGGGACTTGAAACAAGAATTGGTTTTATGACTAAAGAGACTCAAAGGCTTTTGATTTCCTGGGAGTGACTGGAAATCATGGGACTTGCCCAATATTTCATCCAAACAGCAGATGAGATCTACTCAGAGCAAGTTTGAATGAGCTTAGGGACAGGGGAGCACTTTTCAGTTTTACCATGCATCCTATGGACTCCTGTTATTTTGACAAATAATTACCATCATAATCCAACAGTATTCTTTGGAGTTCAAAATGGTAATGTTAGTAATTTGGTAATGTCAGGGAGCTTGAAATATTTTCTCTGAAAAATGATGATCCACTCACATTATCCAAGGTTGCACTTCTAAAGTCTACTTCTCACAGTTACGGAGACAATACCAACAGCTGATGACAGTTATGGAGGCAACTGATGACAATATCTCCATATTCATGCACAAAAATCCCTTTCTTGACTTTAAAAAATATTTTTGTGACCATATAAATAAGTGCCCCCAAAAAATGTTTTTCAATAAAACATCTTAAAACTTGACTATGTTGAAAAGATCTCATTTGAATTTTTTATTATCTAACAGACTGCATTAAATTTATCAGTGGGCACAGGAATGAAACTGTATTCTGAATTATCTTCCATAAGCAGATCTATAATTCAATAGGATAAAATAGATTTCAACATATTGTGGAAGAACAATTACTAAGCATGTTTAGATGATAATGATGCTTGGCCTATAAATCATTATCTAGTACATGCTGAAAATATAAAGAACCATGAAGAGTTAATTCAAAAATGGCATATGAAAAGGCTTATTTGCTCATACTGTGACTAAACTTAGCCTCACCATCCACGTGGGTGGTCATATCCTCTTAAGGTGGAAAGCAGACAGACAGATGTAAAATCTGAGAAGATTTCCAAATTCATTCTAAAAAGAATAGGGCACTGAATACATGGGGTGCTTCTAGTCACAGCACTTTGCAAAAAACATTCCTGGAATCATATTTAATTCATCAAATGTGATTACATGTCAAAAACCAGGTAGATGGTTTTTGGAGAAACTCTTGATTTAGTCTGTTGGTTGATTGCCTTTCTAATCACACCACACTGATCATTAGCTATTTCCAATCTCCCCATCCTCTGGCACCTCTGCGTGTTGGTCCTGAGGGAGCCTTTGTTTTTAGTGATCAATGAGCCTTCAGAACCTCTTCCATTTCTCTAAAGCTTAGAGAAGACTTGAATTTCTACAGATGAGGTAATGAAGAATATATGCCAAGTTAAGAAACCAATTATTAGAAATGAGTGGAGAACAGACAAGGTGGGAACATGCCGTACACTGCTGTCCTCTAAGACTTTGGGGAGGGCTGTGGGGACTACCCCAATACTTGCTTGGATTCCCCTTTGGCTACATCTTCTCAGACTACTGCCACAGGGCACTCTCCTGGCCAACTTGGCTCAAAGATCTCATCTCAGTACAACCATCTACCAGCCACACTCCTTCTAGGTTTATGCCAACACAATGCCACCCAGAAACTTCGGTCTTACACTGAAAGCTCCATTGCTGCCATTGAAACATCTAAAGGCTTCTCAGCTTTGACATGATTTGGGTTATTCTTTTAGGCTCTATAACAAAGTTTTACAGCAATAATCTGCCCTCCACTTTTACATTTACTCATAGCCCTAGTTTATAGGCCTCTGTTGGGAAATCATACCCATATATATCCTCGAATTCATCTCTTGCACAAACACACATATACATACACACACACACACACACACATTTTTCACAGGTGTATTACTAATAAAACCAATCTAAGCACCATCCCAAATCTTGCCTTGTCCCTCCAGCCACCAGCCCCCAACCCTGGCCTCTGCTATTCTCTTGCTTTCTGCTGGGAACTACCTTATCAATGGTGTAGGCCATTTCTGTGGTGGAAAAGCCAAGGGAACCTCCATGCACATCACCAATTGACAAGGAGAAATCCTAGCTTTCCCAGCAGCTATCCAGATGTACCCAGGAGTTAATTCCTTTGATTTAGACCAATAAAATACAGGAGGTGGGAAAGAGCTATCAAATAAATGCCCATATCTCTGAAGTAGACTCTTCCAAGATGCAGTGTTCCATACAGCCCCTCTGGAGACATGATACATGACCTAACAACCAAATCTGTCTCCTTCTTTGCAGTTCCACAATGCACCCCTTGGACTTGCTTTTTTCCCTCTCTGTCCCCCTTACCTGCTTCCCTCACTTTTGTTTCACTGAGATTGTACCTTCCAATAAACCATTAGCAGTATATTTTGTTTTCTAAGGAATATATACAAGGAGAATATAACATAAACTATTTGCTTTGGTCAATTTTTTTTTATTATTTGACACTTTCTTCTAATGTTTAATGTCTCTATTTTAATCATTAAAGGGAAGGCAATTTTAGCTTCTTATGTGGTTCACTTCATTTATAAACGTGTGTCCTGAAGATCTCAAGATATCAACATCATCTTTTCTCAATGTAGTTTATATTTTTAATCATTAATTATTTTTCCATGATGACTTAATATCCTTGAACCTGTCTAAACGAGGAAGTTGGTTGGAGGGTCTTCTGAAATAATCAGAATCAAATTAAGGTTGAATTTGCTAGAGCTGATGTCACTTTATACTGTTGGATTTATGTGCATGAGGAATGAACTGGACATTTCTCCTTTTTATGTTGTATTGAGTGTTCTTTAAATTATAGAATTAAATCCTTGAAGATTAAATCTTTTGAGTTACAATGCCCCTGAATCAAATGCTGTAAAGATGAAGTAGCTTTGCTGTTATGTCTGTCAAAACCTTCTAGCTATACTTCACATTTGGTGCCTTTATATTTGTTCTTCTATTTCTATTTTGTTAAATAAAATGTTGGAACATATACCAAGAAACACAGATTGTCCATAGCAGCATGAGACTTGGGCTGTGGTTGGAAATAATTTAAATTAAACATTCCATGAACACTGAAGAAGTTTCCAACTTCCCAATTTAACTTGTGTATAAATTATAACCCACCTCGGAAAAAAAAGAAAATGTAATACAAGAATATTATATTAAAACATCTAGGTATCTAAATTTATGATAAATGGTCTATATTTGTGTATAAATTATATTGAAAAAGAAATAAAAATTAAATATATCCTCATTTTTAACAAAAAGATTACTAAATTCCACCTGAATAAAGTAGCAAACATAGAAAAGTCCCTAGAACATAAATCTCGTTTGAAAAAATTATCTTACCTAAAATATAAATTATGCTTTTAAAGAGAATTCTTTCTCCAAACATACATCCTATGATCAGATAAAGGGCATTCAATGATAAGGATGTAAATAATCATGCAAATGCTTTTCCAATTGGGCAACTAGAAGTGTTCATTTTATTCCACAGTTCTCCAAAATGCTGTGTTGCTTATCAAGTTTTAAAATAACTGCTTCCGTGTCCACATTTTGGCAGCCACAAACTATGGCGTGACTAGAACTTTGCTCATGTTACTTTGGATTCACAGGCTGTGTCTAAATGCAGCCTCTGAATTGGATTGCTGTATGCAGAATCCAGCCAAATTGGTTGCAGAGATCTTCATCAAATGTTAAGACATCAAAAAGATCCAATTATTAAAGACATTTTAAAACTATAGACCCAAATATAGTCTAGGCTATGGCCCAACATATGCCACAGAATGACAGAAGACGTTTGGAGGCTGCTTAGACAACTCTGACATCTTAGAGTTGGTAACAGATGACCCTGCTTGGAGAGTAGCAGGAAGTAGATTTTCTAAAAACTAGCTCTAACCTAATCACATATTGGGCTACAAGAGAAGTTTCCTAAAGAAAATTATCTCCAGCCCAATTATGATCCTCTCTACAGGGGTGAGACACCAGAAGAGAAAACAGTAGGTACTTCATTAGGAAAATGTAATGAGTAATTTTATGCCCATGAATTTGAAGACTTAGATTAAATGAAGAAATTTGTAGAAAACAATAACTTACTACAACATACTCAAGAAGATATTAACAATCCAAATAGTTCCATAACCATAAAAGACATTAAAGTAGAGTTTAAAATCTTCCGACAAAGAAAACAATGGGCCCAGACAATTTTATAGGCAATTTCTATGAAACTTTCAGGGAACAAATATTTCCAATCTTACACAAACTATTGCAGAGTATAGAAAAATCAGAGAAGAGAGGACAACTCATTTTACATGATTTTATAAAATCTTGATACTAAAACCAAACAAGGACAGTAAGAGAAAGGAAAATTATAGGCCAAACTCATTCATGTACATAGATTCAAAAATCACAAAGCAAACATCAGGAAACTTGACTAATCACTGTATACAAAATACAGTATCATAAATTCCATTTATATCAAGAATATAAAGTTGAGAAGTGGTTTCAGCTCCAAGACATAAAAAGCTTGGAAGTTGTCACTCCCATCTTTACAACAAGTAAAAGCTGGACAAACTGAAAATCAAAAACTTTTCTTGGGTCTATCAGATAACTGAGGTTGCATGACAAATTGCAACCACAAAACCTGGAAAGAGGCACATCTAGAAAGATACAGCAACCAAGACCTGCTTCACTAGAGTAGAAGTGCTGGGACAATACACTGATAGGAACAATTAAATGGTAATTTCAACAATTGCCGAAGGCTGAGTGTAGACTAACATGAGACTGAGAAACTCTGGGGCCATGGTCTTAGAATGATCACCCTACCCTCTCCCACCACCCCCCACCATTTTCTCATGGGCTTTCCCTCCAGGAATTCCTACAGATTTTCACCTGAGGATCTGAAGATTGGAGAAAGATTCCCTTGGGGCCCTGGTAAGGGGAGAGGAAGAATAATCCTTGTGTAATATATCCAGTCACCTCTCCATTAAAAAGGGCAACTCTCTAGGGCAAAACACTTTGCCTTAGTGAAATTTTGAAAACTTATCCCAGCTAGAGGAAAGGAATTCCTCCCCATTCCAGCCCCTCCACCCTTTCTGTCCCACTCAAGGGAAAAAAACAAAAACCATAGTGAGCAGGCAACAGGGCTTCAAGGAAATAGATTTGAAGTGCTACTGCTGGGGAAGTATGAAGGCGGAAGGGAATAAAAGCAAACCACTGGAGGAAGGACAGAAATACTTGTGAAGACCACAGTCCCTTAACACATGCTCATTAAAAGAGTTAATCAGAAGATTATAGAGTGGTCCGACTCCCCTGCCTGCCCTTACTAATACCTCAACAGGGCTCCAGTGAAGTAAGAGTGGATTATAGGTAAAAGAGCTGTAAGACACAGGCTCTCTCTCAGGAGCAGTGCAGAGGGAAGCTCCAAAGAGAGGAGACAAAAACAAGGATGCTACAGGAATTTGAAGCCTCTGAAACCCTAGCTACAACAAACATTAAACTCAGCCCAATCCCTAGCAGGATTAACATAAATCCTCAAACTAAACCCTATTAAATTAGTCCCTATTACCTGATGCAATATGTCCTGCTTACAACCAAAAAATAACAAGATGTCAAAAGGAAAACACACACACACACACACACACACACAATCTGAAAAGATAAAGCAATCATCAGAACCAGACTCAGATTTGACACAGCTGTTGGAATTATCAAACAGAGAATTTAAAATAGCTATGATTAATATGTCAAAGCCTCTAATGGGAAAAAAAAAAAAGACAATTCCAATAGGTAGTGTAAGGAGATGGAAACTTTAAGGAGAAATCAAAAGGAAATGCTTGAAATTACACAGTAAAAGAAATGAAGAATGCCTTTGATGAACTCATCAGTAGACGACACAGATGAGGAAAGAATCAGAGAACTTGAGGAAAATAGGTCAATAAAAATTTCTCAAATGGAGATGTAAAGAGAAAACAGAATGAAACAACAGAACAGAACATCCAAGAACTGTGGGACAACTTCAAAAGGGGTTAACGAAGGCATAATTGGAATACCAGAAGGAGGAGAAAGAGAGAACTACAGAGAAGAAATATTTCAGGTAATAATGGCCAAGAACGTTTCATATTAATGACTCAGCAAAACACAGATCCAAGAAGCTTAAAGAACACTAAGCACATTTTTTTTAAACAGCAAAAAACCCCACAAAAAATCAAAAACAAAACCACCTAGGCATATCGTATTCAAGTTACAGAAAACCAAAGGGCAAACAGAAAATCTTGACAGAAGCCAGAAGATGAAGAGTAAGACAAGGCTTCCCAGTGTGATAACTTCTACTTATCATTGTATCAGATGTTTTGCGGAAAAAATAAATGAAAAAGATTTGAAAGAAGAAAGAAAACTATCATGATTCATAGATAATATGATAATGTATATAGGAAATCCAAACTAAGGTTTGCAGTATTCTTGTACTTAAAATTATAAAACTTGATTGGAAAACATCAAAGAAGACCTAGAAGAGTTGAGCGACATGCCATGTTCAAGGATAGAATGACTCAACAGTAGAAAGGTATTGATTCTCCTCAAATTGCTCTATAGGCTGAAGGCAACTATAGTCAAATTTCCAAATGCTTCTGGTGAAACTCAACAAGCTGATTCTAAGCTTTGTGTGGAAGATCAAGGGTTGAAAATAACCATGTCTCTCTCTTGAAAAAGAACAAGATGGGTGACTCGCCCTATCTTATATCAAGAAATATTATAAAGTTATATTAATACGGCGTAGACCCAGTACATAAGAAAGAAAAATATTAGGCTAGAATCTAGAGCCTAGAGGCAGACGCACACCTACATAGAAACTTAGGTTAGGAAGCAGAAGCTTGTAGACCAGCGAGGAAACATTTCAATAAATGTTATCTAGACGGGGGCTGGCCCCGTGGCCGAGTGGTTAAGTTCGCGCGCTCCGCTGCAGGCGGCCCAGTGTTTCGTCGGTTCGAATCCTGGGCGCGGACATGGCACTGCTTGTCAGACCACGCTGAGGCAGCGTCCCACATGCCACAACTAGAGGAACCCACAACGAAGAATACACAACTATGTACCGGGGGGCTTTGGGGAGAAAAAGGAAAAAATAAAATTAAAAAAAAAAAAAAATGTTATCTAGACAATTGCTTATCCACACTGGGAAAAAAACAAAGTTGGACCTCTAGGTCACACAATACACAGAAATTAATTCCAAGTAGATTAAAGACTTAAAGGAGAAAGAAAAAATGATAAAAATTTTAAAAGATAATCAACTGGTAGAGAAGACAGGCTTGGAAATAAATACTTTTAATGCAATGTATTAATTAAGTCCAATGATGACATAAAGGGGGGAATCTCCCTGGAGGTGAGGGGGAGGGCATTTATTCCAAGCAGAGGAAATAGTGACTGCAAAGGCCCAGGGGTATATATTAGCAGGATTTTCAGGGACTTGTAAGCGGTACCATGTGGATGGCTCCCTCAATGTATGGAGGCAGAAGTAGTGGAAGATTACCCAGAAGAATAGATGGAGATCAAATCGTGAAGAGCCTTGTTTACTCCAAAAAGGAATTTGGACAGTCATGTAGGCAACGAGGAGCCACTGAGGAACTTTCAATAGGAGCAATGTGCCTTCATTTGCATTTTAGAATGATCTGTCTGACATCAAGGTGGATGACAGAGTAGAAGGGGGTTAGACCGAAACTAGGGAAATAAGCAGACTAGTGAAGGAATCTGGGCACAACTAATGTTGGCTTGAGTTAAGACAGCAGCAAAGGAGCTGAAGAGGAGCAGAGGGAGAAGAGGGAAGGGAACAGGAGATGAGAAGGAGGTGGAATCCGCAGGGCTTAGTGACTGTGGGGAGCAGGACATAAGGATGACTCTCAGGCTTCCAGAATGGGTGACTGAATGGACGGTGATGTAAACTAATATACAGAAAGAGGAAACAATTTGGGGGTTGGGGTGGGGAGTAAGATGAGTTCAGTTTCGAACACATTGAGTTTGGATACTATAGTCATATCCAGGCAGAGATGCACAACAGGCATGAAAGACATCAGAGACAGTAAAAGAACAAAACCAGCCATTTTTGTAGTAAAGAGACAAAATCAGAATATACACTTACATTGCTAGGAAAAGCTTGGTGTCACTAATTATGATGGTCAGAGGCACTACCTAGAAAATGTTCTGCCTAGAAAAAAAGTCTGAAAAACAAATTACCACTAAATTTTAGTCTTCATTAAAAATAAAATAGCACTTACCGGTGTCAAATAGTGAGATCCAAATAAGCTCGGAAACCTAAATCTGGAAAGATATTTTTTTTAAATTTAAATTGTTGTGCCTGCCCTTTCAGACTCCAAAGAATGTTTCTCTTGAATACACAGAATGCATACAAAACAAATTGTTCAAGTGGATAACCTAGGATCTCTCACTAAAAAAAATTCTTCCTTCAAAACCAGAATGATCCAAACAATAGCCACAACAGCCCTAGATGTAGTGGAAAATTGCAGTCCGATACACGAGGACAGATTGAAACAGCCCCACAGCGATGGCACCTGCACTTGAGAGCCCTCTGCAAGCTCTCAGTGAACTAGAGTGACAAAGACCAAATGAACACTGCTAGCTGCTTTAGCTTCTCAGACTCTTTCAGAGCATCATATAAGAAATCATTGCCTCGGTGACTTGGAAAAGTTTATATATTCCTAGAGGTGAGCGAAGAGATTTATCTCAATAAATATAACAAACAGCATGAGAAAGCTGCCAAAGTCTCAAAAATGGGCTTTTAAATAACACAATTATAGGACCGATATAGCGGGATTTTTGTTTTCCTGCTTTGACTTTTTTATGTCGCCAAAAAAGCAACATGCTTTTAAGTGTTATAGGTAGTCTCCTTGGCACCTTTTGACGTTAGCCATTGTCCTTTCTAATTCTCTAAGTTTGCTCTCCTTTTGAAATTTACACTTGTCACTTCTCTTTTTACTGCTTCCTCTGAATCGTGTGCAGAGGTGGAGAGCCTTTAAAACCAGAAAGACCTAAAGACATGCCCATGTCACTAAACACAGTGCATTGTATTCTATTTTTCTTTAGTTACAGTCTCCAAGAAAATGCTCAAAACACTTATGCTTCACCTTATATAATAAAAAGTAGCTTTCTGTATTACATTGCTGCACATGTTGGTAAAAGGTGTTGGTTTTTTACTAATATTTTTCTTGAACATGTATCTCTGACTGAAACTCTGAACTTTACTCCCAAGATATCAAAAATTAGCTCTTTTTGCTTTTCTCATTTGCTTTCCTAAACATTATCAGTTCATTTCTAGTTGCTAGAGGTTGCTAGAGGGTCTGGAACTTAGGAAATCAGGTGCTGCTATTTCATTTCTTATTCTTCCCTAAAAGTTTAAAGTTTAAAAACATAATAACAATCTTGGCTGATGGAAGCTGTCCTTTGACTCAAACATCTATTTTAGCACCAAAGATTTACAGGCATCATATTTATATAGATAGGATGTACACTCTGAGATTAGGAATAAACTACATCCTATGATGTGGACCCATCAAATTAAATATTCAAATTAGTAGTTTTATAGTTTTGCATACTTTACCGTGTATAATTTTAAAGGTTAAGCTACCACATGGAAATCACTTTATTTTTCCTATTCTCATAGTAATTGACTGATTCTAATTTTATTTGGTATATTAACCTTTGCCACGATAATCCTAAACCCTGCTGATTTTTGCTTTCCATAATTTTTTAGTGATTCTCAACCCACCACACTTTTATGAATGAGTCTACAAAAAGGTCACACCCTTCTATGAAAGGCTTTTGATTCACTTTCAGTAGGGAAAACGTAAGCAGAAAGGATAAAGAGGAAAAAGTTGGCGTCAGGAAAACAGCTTTATTTGCAGAAAAGTGATCAGAGCTGCCGTACGATTGCTTCAGGCTTCTACTCAGCACTCCTTGTCCACACTTGAGGGCTTGCTCTGATCTCTTCCCAGAATCGACTACCAGATAATTACCTGTCCCTGAGCGATTGGGGCTGAGAACTAAGACTCCGAATATCAATAAACACCTCTGATAATTATTAAGGTAATGCATTAGCCCTCTATGGCAACTGTAACAAATTGCCACAAATGTAGTGGCTTAAAACATCACAAATGTATTACCTCATAGTTTTGGGAGTCAGAAGTCTAAAATGAGTGTCACTGGGCTAACACAAAGGTGTCAGCAGAGCTGTGTTCCTTCTGCAGGCTGTAAGGGAGAATCCATTTTCTTGCCGTCTTAGTCCATTTGGGCTGCTATAATAAAATACTACAGACTGGATAGCTTATAAACAACAGAAATTGATTTCTCACAGTTCTGAAGGCTGGAAGTCCAAGATCAGAGTGCCAGCGTGGTCGAGTGAGGGCTCCTTCTAGGTTGCAAACTTCTCTCATATACTCACATGGTGGAAGGGCTGAGGGACAACATGGGGTCTCTTTTATGAGGGCACTAATCCTATTCATGAGGGCTCCACCCTCATGACCTAAGCACCTCCCAAAGGCCACATCTCCCAATACCATCACATAGGGCATTAGGATTTCAACATATGAATTTTGAGGGGACACATTCAGACCATAGCAAGCTCCTAGAGGCCACCACTTTCCTTGGCTCACGGCCCCTTCCTCCATCTCCAAAGCCAGCAACGTTTAGTTCTTCTCGCACTGCTACCTCTTTGCTTCTCTCTTCCCACTCCCTCTTCTACTCTTAAGGATGCATGTGATTACTTTGGGCCCACCTGGGTAACCCAGGATTATCCTTCCACCTTAAGGTCAGCTGATTAGCAACACTAATTCCATCTGCAACCCCAATTTCCCTTTACCATGTAACTTTACATATTCACAGATTCTTTGAGTTGGGACCTGGACAACTTTTAGGAGGCATTATCCTGCCCACCACAGGCAGAAAACTATTCCTACCATCATTTTGACAACAAGAGCTGTGATGCTCCCTCGAAAGCAATATAAGTCCCAAGGGACACCCAACTCCAGGAACCCTCTTAACATTAGCATTAATGATCCCACAGAGATATGCACCCCTGAGGAAGGCCCCTTAGCCACCACTGCAACACTAGGCCAGGCTCTCCCACTCACACTTTAGCCACAAAGTTGGTCCCATGAATACCTCAGCACTGTGAGCTGGCACTGACCCACCTGAGAAGGCTGGGGAGGGTGTGGTAATCATGAAAGCTTGAAGGCCAAGACAGAGGATCTTCAGGAAGAGGCAGAGCTCAGCACCTGCGTCTCCCAGTAGTTTGTGCCTCAGATTTCTTGTTCTGGACGTCCTCCATGCCTGTTTTCTGAAGCTACCTGGAAACCAGTGACTATCCCAACAAAAAATGTCTAAAATCCTCCTGTATTACTTAGGGTAAAAACTAACCCCAAATTGCAGCTTGTTTCTAATAATAAGATAGTTTAGGCCTCTCTGACATAACAGTCCACCTAATCTCAGCTGGTGGGACAGCTCTGACCACAGTACCGTTCATCAGCCCCAACCCCTTCCATCCTGATGTTGCTGCACCATCATTGTCTTTATCTGCATGGTCAATGTGGGGTTACCTCCAAATCTGTTTCTATCCCACAGGAATAAGAAACAGGGGAAGTTTAAGGTGAGTAACTTTTTTCAGCAAGGGAGGCAGTGATTGCACAAATCATTTCCCCTCACATTCAGAACTTTTAACCACGTGGACACACCTAGCTACAAGGGAAGCTAGGAAATGTAGTCTCTAGCTCGGCAGTTCTTAACATTTATTTAGGGCCTGCTTTGTGCCAAATTCTTTATGCACGTTACTCGTATGTCTTGTTTATAACCAAAGGAAGCGACTGGGGCTGAAAGAAGCTAAGTCACTTGCTGATGATTACCCAGAACACCTGGAGCTGAACCCCCGTCTCTTGGGCCCCAAAACCATGGTCTTTCCACAGCACCGTGCTGTCTCAGAGCTGCACCTTCTGCCTTGTTTGCAGAACTTTTTCTTCAGGTTATTGAAAAACAATGGGGTTGGATCTGCCTCTTTTCTGAGTTCTTCATTTCCCTATCTAAACATCCCCTGTACAGTCTCTTTCCTTTCACTGGCCAAACATAGTCTTGAAATTTATTTTATCCTTTGTCATATGTATTCAGTAAAGTGCAGTGTACATTTATTAAGTAGAGACCTTAATTTGAAAAGCAGACAATAGATCATTTTATTATTCTCTTATTTTCAAAGAGCTTAATTCAAATTCATTTCACTTTTTCTTTTGCAGCCTTTAAAGGTGTTTGATTTCTTCCCCCACCGTGGCCCACCTGCACAGGAGTTCCTCTGTGAGGGCAACAAGCATGGAGGCTGAGAGTTAATGATTAGACCCACATTCTTGCACAAAAGGAAACCAAATCAGAACAAGACTAACCAGAGGAGGCTGAAGAAAATTAATAGGTGGCAGAAAACCTTATAAAAAGAAAACAAGGGAACTTTGCTGCAGAATGACAGCCCTTCGAATGTCCGAGTAGGAAGAGACAGAGAGCATCCTGTCCAACCCCTCCTGTATTGAAGTATTCATTCTTCCTTTCTCTGCTGTCTCATAAGCATTTATATCAGCTTTCACAAGCTTTCAGCTCCAATTTAGAAGGTAGCTCCTCAAAGTCAGAGTGACGATCTCCAATTTCTTCTTCATCTTCTACAGCACTCTGCACATGGCTGGCGTTCAATAAATGTTTTTAGAACTCAAATGTAAGAGGTATGAGTAAAAACCTTGAACGAGATATGTTTTTTCCCTTTTCCTAGAGCCCAAACAGAAAATGACCGTCTGTTGGTTACAGATCTGAGGATAAGCCCCGCCAAGGACGCCGGCTGTGTGCTCACGGACTGTCTGGGCCCGCTGCATCGAAGGCCTCCCCACTTGGGTTTCCCTCTCAGGTGCTTAAAACCGTGGCTCCTGCCACCACCCCCACAAAGAGGCCAACAGCAGTGCCTGTGCTTGTACGCCTATAGTGCTTTTTATCAAAGCTGCATATCTTGTCAAAATTGTTTGCCCACATCACTGCAATCTGTGTGCAGGGAAGCCTGAAACAAGTCCGCGTTTGGAAAGCAATGGAAAGTACAAGAGGTTCTGAAATTCATAAGCCTGGGAAAGCAATGATTCAGAGAGAAGCTGTCTTCTCGGTTCTTCCAAATTGAAAGCACTCAAGGCCATAGAGCAGCTGCTGCTTGCCTAGGCTGGTTCCTATTGACCTGACTTGACCTTGTGCCTCGTGTTTGAACTGGGCCCCCAGCCAGGAAACCACAGCCCCCCTCCATGACCAAGTCTGACCTACACACCTCTCCTCCTCCCTGCGGAAGGACAGCAGGGGAGCCAGACCACAGAGAGAGGGCTGAAAGTTGGGTCAAAGGAGTTGCTTCGTTAAAGGGTTAACACCAACGCAGTTATCTGGGCCTCCCGCCTTCCCTTTCCGCTAATCTGCTGGCTTCTCATCCTTTACATTTTATAGTTTTTAGTTCCAATTACAAGTGATTAATAATTAAATGATTGCTAATTCTTTTCGATCCCCTGGAAGTCACGACAATCTAAGCAATGGTGGTACAATCGTGGCCTGAGAGGGAGATTGAGACAGACAGACCAAAATTACAATGTTTTCTTTCCTGTGTAAAAATTATAACATTTACAAATGAAGTGGGTTGTAGTTCATAGTCTTCAATCTATAAACAAACATTTTATTCTTTTTGAATTATGTTTTTCCTCTCTTATTTCCCAAGTAATCTACATGTTCTCAAGACATGGGGAGGAGAAGAAAAGCAACCTTATCATTCAGGGATTACGACCTTCCTTGGCTCCAACGATTCAACTTTAAATATTTACTTGGCAGCTGATTCAAATTCAAATAAACTTGCAGTTATTGGGTGAAATAAAGTGTGCCCCATACTCAAAGCGCTTATAATGTGTGGAAATTTTTCAACTGTCCTAATATTTATGTTTCCAGTTTGACCCAGAGTAAGTTGCGTCACTTATTACAGAATGACATGAGGTTACGGCCAACCCCAAAGATCTCAGTCAAGGAATCTTCTCTGATGCTGCGTTTGACTTCCCAGAGTCTGCAAAACTAAATCCTTCCTGAAAAACAGTGAATCTATATGATATGTGTGTGCGTACAGCTAGGTGACAAATGCCAGGCGTATTTCTAACATTTCAGAACAACTCAAAGAACTAGCAACTAGAGAAACCTTCACGTAACACCTCCACTTCATATTAATTCTTCTCTTCATCCTCCCTCAAAGTGATTGGACTATGTTATCCTATTCTTCTTGCGTTCCCCACTTTCCCTAGCATAGATTTTATATCTACAGAAGCTGGACTTTAACCGCTTTAGAGGGAGGAGCCCTTTACTTACAGCAGATACTCAGCAGATATTTGGGAAGGAACAAATGAACAAATGGATGAATGAGTGATTACCTGATTCAGACAAACTCCCTTTGCTAACGAGGTCTTCTTGCTACCTATCTCCTTCACTCCTAGCTCCAATATTCTTTGGAATTCCAAGGTTCTGCATGCGTGGGAGAGTATTTGGGTTTGGGGAGACATCCAAGAACACTACCCACAGCAAGGATCAGGCACACTTGCACGGTACTATCCCTTCATGGCAAATTGACTAGTGGTCAGTGACAAAGGAATGCCGAGCATGTATCCGTATCAGAGATACTCATAGCACTTGTGTAAAGTTTGCAGCGCTTCTCATCTGACGCATTGATGATGAGGTTTATAAACAAACAGATATTGTACTATTAATGATTCCGCTTTGAAACAACCATTTTCTATTAGTTCTCTCAAGCTCCTGAATCAGTTTCATTGAAGAGTATCCTGAGATTGCAAGGCAAACTATTCCTGTGTGGACCAATATTTTCTTGATACAGTATCAGGCAAGCAAAATAGAAGACAGAAATAAATTGGATTTGAGGCTGCTTATGGCTGCAGCTGTCATTCAGAGTCCTGGATTTCAAATTTTTGCTTCGTCACATAACGGTTTCATTGTTACCATTGATAATCATAAAATAAGGGAAAGTTACATATTTGAACTTATTAATTAAAAATATTTCCATTTATATGTCCAAGGTTTATATAAGATTTCATTTTTTAAAGTTTTAAACCACTAAAATAAAGCATCGGTAGTGAGGGTAATGAGATCTATCAAGAACTCACAGGGTTTTTAAGCAACTTACACACTTCATTCATTTGCAGTCATTCAACAAATATTTCCCAGCACCTGAACAATGCCGGGGCTGTTCTAAGTGCTGGGGAAATCGCTGTGAATAAGACAATCAAATTCCTGCCCATGGTCTAGAGAACTGGTATAGGTTTATCATATTTGCTTTTTAACTTCTTAAAATAACTGTGATAAGAGTGCTTCGCCTCATATTTCAAATGTGCCATGGAACACCCGGAAAATGAACCTTGTGAACCAAAATATTTCATAAATCAATTTCCTCCTCCATAAAAGATCACACCAATTACCATATTACTAATGCAGGTGAAAGCTTCTCTTTCTGAGGTAAATATTCCCAGGACCTTCCACTGTTCCCGTGGTTTCCAGACCCTCATGGGCCTGGTTCCCATCTTCCTGCTGCTCTCTAATTTGTGGGTGCCCATGTAAGATGTCTGACAGTGCTGGGAGAGAAAAAAACTCCAGAACTGGTTTAACCACTGTGGTCAGAAGCCACAGACAACTAGATCCCAACCAAATAAATCCAGAATAAAGACTGGTCTCCTACCCTGCCCAGTGCTATTGTCCAGATCAGCTGTACACTGGCCAAACTCTGGAATCTGATGCTCTCCAAGTGGCCAGAGGAGCAGAGCATAGCCCACATTGGAGCTTCGTACTGTGGGAGAAAGCTGGCCTTCTCAAATTCTTCCCTGGAGTGCAGAATGCAGAGAGGACACGCCATTCGATTTAACTCAATCATCCAGCGAGTATAGAATTAGGACCTTTAACCAAACCTGGATCCTCTTCTCAAGAAACTTACCCTTAATAGGATGGTTTACAGAGCTTGCTGAGATGTCAGTCTTGACTCTATCTGATAAAAACCAGAGGGGAATACCAAAGCCAGCCTGAGTGCCACCGGGCAGCAGGACAGCACAGTGGTACCCAGCAAGGACTCTAGACCAGAATGCCTGGGTTCATGACCCTCCACCTTGGCACATTCCTTAACCTTTCAGAGCATCCATCTGAAAATGCGGAAGACAAAACAATGCTTCCTCACAGGGCTGTTGTGAGAATTAAATGAGTTAGGACATGCGCACTGGTTAGCACAGAGCCTGGTGCAAAGCCCTGGCTAAGTCGTAGCTATGATCCTGGGACACATCGCACAGGTGCCTGGGTACTCCGAGCAGGGGACATTGGCCCACTGCTGTTTGCTTATTTCTGTCCACGTGACTTTCCCCAAACAAACATTAAGAAACACATTAAGCTGTGGGAGAGAAAAAAAATGTTTATGAATGATGCCAAACACTAGGTTCATACTAAAATTTTGACAATTAATTTCTTTTCCTCAATCACCAGTACCAGTATATCAATCGAGGGGAGAAACTCATTCAGGTTATTGGACTGTCTCAGGACATATGTGGGCTTCGTCTGTTTTACAAATTCCCCAAAATTCTTTTCTAAAATGGATGAGACTATAATTCATTTTTAATGTGCAGAAGAATTGTAAGAAATGCAAGAGTCTCTTAGGTTATATAAAAATTGAAAATGCTCCATAAAAAGAACCCGCTTAAATGTCTGACTTGTAAAAGTAAATGTCGTTTTAAAATTTTTCATTTGTCACACTCCATGAGGTCTCTCCTGCTTGCCATGCCCATGCAAGTCCCTCCCTGTGCTCTCTGGAGTGCTGGGAGAGCATGGCTAACGGTGCTTCTGCTGGCGGCCGCTGGATGTGTGCGAATCTGCCTTGCGCCTGGACTCCGTTCCCACTTCCTCGAACTGGTTACTCTAAGAAGCTTTTCTCCATCTGTTGTATTTTACAGCTACCCAGGGAGGGACACAGCCAAGCACACACGTCCAGTTAGATGCCAAGCAAGCACCAGACTCCTGCTTCCTTAGGACTCCTAGTCCAGTGCTCATTGCACAAGACTAGGCTTGCACTGAGATGCACCAGAGAGAATGTCCCAGTGCTGACTTTTAGCCTTAAATTCATAGATCAGAATCCTGGAAAGCCTTGTGGGTTTTGTTGGATATAATTTTGGTCCCAGCACCTCTGGAACCTCTTTGGGAATATCCTCCACTCTGCAACTCTAGCAAGCCTCAGTCCAGGACTCCTGAAATAATACCAAGCCCTGACAGCCAGAATATCTCCAAGAGCCAGTGCTGCCCCTGGTGGGAGAAGATGGCTTCTTGCTCAGCCAGGCCGACCAGTTCTCTTGGAATTTCAGTTACCGCCAACCCGAGGAGGAAGGGAGCAGGCTGCAGGCACTGCAGGCTGGGATTTTGGCTCCGGAAGTTCGTGTCACACGCTGAGCTGCCTTCACTTAAGGGCTGCCAAAGTTCTTCAAAGTATTTGCATAAAAATCTTCATAAGATAAACACCGAAATCCATTACTAGCAGTCACCAAACGCTGGCACCTTGATGAATGGCCAACCTGCAGGCATCCGGGAAATGTGCTGTGCTGACATGTGACTGTTGCAAAGGAGCCCCTTCCTTAAATGAGGGTGTACCCACCACAGCAGACCATGTGGGGAAGTTTGAGGATCCATGAGGCTGCTAATTAAAGCAAAGCAACAATCCCCTGTGTTTAGAATGCATTTAGAGATCCAGCGCTGTCAGCTCACTCGAGCTCTCCGAATCCATGATTGTAAAAAAGTGTCAAGTTTTGCTGCCGACGTTGGACTGACTTGGCCCCCTGAGGTGCTGCTGGGAGGGGAGAGGTGGCCAGGCCTAAGCTGGGGAGGGGGTGTGCCCAGGGTTCTTAGGGCTGTTTACCTCACCCAGCCAGGTGCCCACACAGCGATTCCCTGAAATGCAAGGGAGGTTAGTTCACCGGGTATCAGAACGGGTTCATAAAGACTGAACTCTGCCGCCCAAAATGCAGGAGTGGAATCTGAAGCTATTGCCTAAAGAGATTAGGATGAGGAGTCTCACTAATAATAAAAATCTTTGGCAACATGGGCTGAAATTCTGCAGAAAGCCTCAAGGGTATTTTAAGAAAAAAAGGGTTTGTTTGGTTTTTTTTTGAGGAAGACTGTCCCTGAGCTAACATCCATGCCCACCTTCCTCTACTTTATATGTGGGATGCCTACCACAGCATGGTGTGCCAAGTGGTGCCATGTCCACACTCTGGATCCGAACCAGCCAACCCGGGGCCACCGAAGTGCAACCTGCGCACTTAACCACTGCACCACCGGGCCAGCCCCAAGAAGAAAAGATTTTTAATAATGATTTTTATTGAAAGCCACATTCCCCCCAATCCACTTCTCCATAAGACACCCAAACTAACGCCCTCAGCAAGTTTTCCTATCTTTTTATATTTCTCCTTTTATTCACACTTTTAGTTTTAATGTTTTTATTAAAACAAAGAGTAGTCAGACAACCTTTTGTTTCCAGGTGAATTTAGAAACAAACCTTTGCGCCACTGGCTTATCTATGTATATATAGAATACGTTATATATATTTATATTAAATGTACATAAAATTCATTACATTTATATATAAAACATATAAGCTATATATAATATGTTATAGTATTATAATATGTTATATGTGCAATATAATATATAATTTTATGCATTATATTATATTTATATATAATATGTAATTTTATAATTTACAATACAAAATTGTATTATATATTTATAGAAATATATACATTTCTATATAATATTTATATATGCAAATTTTATTTTTTGTATATATATTCCATTGTCTTCACAGTGCGAGGACATTTCTGTTTTCTATCACCTTTGAAGAAATATCAGGAGCCCAGAGCAATGAGATGTATTCCCTAGTCTTCAATCTTCGTATTAGTAGATGGGTTTGAGTAGTTAGGAGTTTGCAAAGCATAAACCTATGATCCCCACCTGGTCCTGCAGGGGAAAGTGTACTTAGCTCCCAGGCACAGGCCTCCCTCTGTGGGAGAAGTGGTGTTTTAGAGCGTGTTGATGACTAATATTTCAAGGACATTTTGCAGACTCATTTTCCCAGCATTCTGTTGTTTCAGCTGAACCATTCATGCCACGATATTTTTATAGGCTCTAAGGCTGAAAAACATTCCCGTCCAGCCAGGATATATGAACCTCTTAGTTTTCTGATGCAAAAGTAGCATTTCAGATTACCCTCTTTCAAAAGAAAACCACACACCTTATGCTGGCAGGTGAATGGGAGAGTGGAGATTTGAACAAGGATATGAAATATAGGTAATACTTCTCTATTGCCTTATGTTGCAGCATATGTACGGCAGCTGCCTTGATGCTCTGCTGAGATTAAATCAGTGTTTCCAACCTGGGGCTGTGGCATTGGAGGCATCTAGGAGTATTACAGACAAAGAGCTCCACATCCCCATTAGGTGACCACAGTCTTGTAAGGACCATATTTCATACTAAGCATGGTGGATTAGAAGAGCTGGTGGTCTGGAAACAGAGATCTGGGGTTGAATCCCAGTCCTGTTACCTGTGCAGCCACAGGCAAGTTACTTAAGCTCAAGCAGCCATAGCTTTCTTATAAATAGAATGGGGATAACACTACTTTTGAATCCTGGCTCTGCCACTTACCAATTGCATAACCTTGAACAAGTTTTTTGGCCTCTCTGGGCCTCAATATCCTGTCGTATCAAATGGGAGTGTTAACAGTTCTGTTCTTACAGGCGAGGATTAAATAGTTAAGAGCAGCACATAAAAAAGTTTATTTTGTATGCTTTAGAAAATCCGAGTTTGAGAAAGTCCTCTAGGAAAAGATGAAGAGGGGGAGGAAAGAAGCAAAAATTGGGACAAAGAGAGGAAACAATGAGCAAATACCGCTGCCCTTGCTTTTGAAAGTGTTTGGTCATATTGGCTTCTGTGAGCCCTAATCTTGGTGCCTCTGCTTCTAAATGGAAGCTGCTGCACAGGGTGACTGTGTCCCCAAGAACTGACAACTGCTATGGTTACACAGCTGTTTCTTCAATTAACTACTTGAGAGACCCCAAGCAAAGAACTTTTCTATAGACATTGACATAGAGAAAAAGAAGAAAGAGAACTGACTGAGATTGAATGCTATCAAAAAATAATTTTTAAACATTTAAGATTAATCAGTGGTAACAGAAAGAACGTCCTAATTTTTATTAGCTTCCAGAAAGTTCTCCCATAAGAACAATTCAAGAACTAGTCATTGTATATAAATGCTGGATTAGCATGTGACTGTGGGAGCTATTTCAGCTCAGACTCTGAGAGCTTCTCTTAAATGGCTAAAATTCTCTATCTTGCTAAGTTCAAAGGTAAGGGAAAACCATGGAAAACCCAAAGAAAAACAAACCACCCCATCTCATTAATGCTCTCTGACCTCATCTGGGAGATGGGGACACAGCACCTACAACTGAGTCTGCCAAAGGGATGGGCTATCAGAGCAGTGGCCAAAGGTTCCAATCTAAAAAGTGCACTAAATCTCCTTGATATTTGCAACTTTCAGAAAATATAAGTAGAAGGAGAAACATAGATACAGAACCCCCTCCATGAAGAGTGTCACATTTAGTTGAAATACATTATTTGATAAACCTACGGCAGGGAATAGTTAATATCTAATGTCCATTTTTCCCTCCTTTCATGTGGCCAGGCTGAGAAGGCTACAGTTTCTCAATGTGGTCATGTGAGTAGGTTTTGGCCAATGGAGTGTGAGCAGAAATAATATGTGCAGCTACCAAATCCTGCCCATAAAGAGAAGGGGAGTGGCCTCTCCTTCCCCTGTCCCTTTGCTCCTTCCCACTGGATGGAACATGGCCATGGTAGGAAGTCATCTTGGACCATGAATAGGAAAATCCTACTCTGGGGCTGGCATAGCAACAAGCTAGAGGGAGTCTGAATCCCTAATACCATGGACCTACCATACCAGCCCTGGGCTGCTTACATGCTGGACCGTTGTGTAACAAACTTCTGTTTTGCTGTTTTGAGTCTCTGTGGCACTAGCTTCACCTATGTTCTAACACAGTTCCATTTGAGGTGGGAAGGTGGGGTGAGATCATAAGAGGTGTTCTCGAGTTATAATAACTGAGCATAAACTGCCTTCAAAGGAGGAAAGGTCTAGGTAATGCAGGGTTTGCTTTGCTTGTTGCAACCAGAGCTGAATTGTCATGAACAATAAGGAGGAGGCTGAGCCTGTGCAACGTCCTCCTTCTCAGCTCTTCCCACAGGCAGTGCCCAGCCTAGTCTTAATATAAATGTGACTAAATATTTAGAGAACATTGACTTGAAGGCAGAGGCCCTGGGTGTATATCTCAATCTAGTCTTGCCTCCCAGGCAAAGTTGTTTTGAGATATGGGATGTTTGTGAAAGCACTTAGGAGAGAGCTTGCCAAGTATTTGGGCTCAGTAAATGTCAGTTTCCTTTCTTCTTGACAGCTGCCTCCTTTTTCTCATAATGTGTGTGAGATTTCTGATAGAAGACCTCAGTTGATATTCACAAATGCTTTGTAAGTTCCCTACCTATAAATGCATATCTTATAAAAGATATAAACATAGCCCCAATCACCTGTGAATTACTGAGAAGCCAAGTAAAAATGTTTTTCCCACTTAACAAAGTATGAGTGAGGCTTTCTGAAAATTTTGTTTGGGAACTAATGGGTGAAAGTTTAATCCCACACCAGGAAACAAAATTTTCACTGGGGACTCCTAATTTAATTATGTGACACTATTCTCCAAAAATTTCTTCCCTTACTATAGAATTGAAAGGAATGGTCTGAGTTAATGAGGCCTAAAGTCCAAATTGAAACTAGAAAATAAATAAAATATGACATAGAAAAGCACCTTTCATTCGTTTTGAAACTCATCTTGCTGTAACTTCATTGATTCACGCCGCAGTCTTCTCGTCATGACTCCCACAATTCGTCCAACAGACATTCATCAGTGCTTCCTGGGATCCAGGCCCTGTGCCATGCTTCGAGGACACCAAGGCAAAGTCCTTGAAGAGTTTCAATCCACTGGGGGGTCGAGCTAGAAACAGAAACTAAGCGCAGCACAGGCACAAATGAGGGGCAACCAATTTCTCCTCCACAGGGAACGGTTCGACATTCCAGCTGGGTCTGGAAGATTTGGAAGGGCTCTGTGAAGGGCAAAAGGCATTCTCGACAGTGATTGATTACAGATCACTTTAGGGCGGCATGAGCATTGAAGAGGACTAGGGGCAGAAAGACAAGTCAGAATACTACTATAATCAAGAAGGCAAGAATATAGGCCTAGGTTAAGGGGGTGGTAATAAGGATGTGGAAGACACAGAATTTAAGGACTAATTAGATGTGAAAAGAAAGAGAAAGAAAGGAGATAACTCCATGGTTCTTGTTTTCCTGTATTAGATAGATGGTGTCCAAATAAAACAAGACAAATAAGGGAAGAGACAATACAAAAAGAAAAGAAGACACCAAGTCCTGCTTGGAGATGATGAGTTTGCAGTTCTGTATGGTGTATCCAGAGGGAGATATCAAGGAAGCTGTTGGAAGTAAAGGCCTCGAACTCAGGAGAGAGGTCAGGCTTCAGGTTTGGACTGGGAAGTCTTCAGAAGATTCATGGTAGCTGAAACAATGGAAGTAGATGAGAGGACTCAGGGAGAAGGTGTGCAGAAAAAAGAGGCGAGAACTAGAGACAGAACCCTCAGTATTCTAACATGTAAGGAATGGAAAAGGAATGAAAAAAAGACGCAGAAAGGAGACATAGAATTGGGGATTTCAAAAAGTAGAGGGTAATCGATATTCTCAAATACCACAGAGAAGTCACTGAGAATAAAAACTGAAAATAGGTCACATAGACTTGGCAACAAGAAGGCACTGGTGACCTCTGAGAGCAGTTCTAGCGGAGCAATGGGAGTGGAACCCTAACTGTAATGAGAGGAGAAATGAGTTGGAATGGAGGGAGTAAATCTGGCAAGACTAAATTAGTCCTTCAAGAAATTTGGTAGTAAATTGAAGGAGAGAATTGAATAATAGCATGATGGGGAAATTGTGCCAAAAGAAGATAAAATTAAAGATAGAGGAAGATTTAAACAACTTTTCAGGATGATTACACAGGACCAGAGCAGAATGAGGACTCGATGATACCAGAAGAAAGTAACTGATGGAACAAGATCTGGAGCAAGTGAGAATGGATGGGATGTCAGGCCCTCATTTGATTTCTATCTCTATCTTTTACCAAGCATGAGCCTTGTATTCCTAAGTTCTTCTTTAGACTGACTGCTGTCCATAATAATAACAAAAAACTGACCTAGATTTGATCCTAGCTTGAAAGGTACCATCCTAGGATATCTAGAAATTCTAGTCACCTTCTAACTCTGCAAGATTATGACTCCGACTTTAGAAGCTAACACTATCTCCCACCTCTATCTATGCTGATCTCTTCTTAGCATTATTCACCACCTTAGCTAGTACTGAGCCTCACCCTCCACTCTTCATTCTTGTCTACTGGATAAAACATAGGCTCTGAGTTTGAATCCAAATCTTACTCTTTGTGTGATTATAGGCAAATTACGTAATCTCACTGTGCCTTGGTCTCCTCATCTGTAGAAAAGAGACGCTTTCCTGCCTCAAAGCTGGATCTTCTTAGTAATTTTTCCTTCTTATGGCAATTGATTTATAATTATAAAAATACTTTTATTTCCTAAATTCCTGCAGGAGAAACAACTATGTTTTTGTGATTCAGAAATTTTGTTTCTCTTATTCAAACAATTGAAAACAATTGTTTTTATAATGTAAATTTTTACAAAAGCAAAAATTAGGGTGGAACCCACTCTAAATACAACATGACTCACACCCTACAAGTCTTAGAAAAGGGTAGAAGATCATTGTGGTATGAACAGGGGCCCCCTAAAATATCCATCCAGATCCTAATCCCTGGGACCTGTGAATGTTACTTTGTATGGCAGAAAGGGATTTTGCAGATTTCACTAGATTAAGAATTTTGAGGTGGAAAGATCATCCTGGATTATCCTAACAGACATGTAAAATGTAATCACAAATGTCCTTATAAGAAGAAGGCAGGGAGAGATTTGGTCACAGAAGAGAAGAAGGCTATGTGACAGAAGCTCACAGAAGTAGAGGGAAGCAAAGTTGAGAAAAAGATGCTAGTCGGCGGCTTTGAGGATGGAGGAAGGGGCCATAAGCCAAGAAATTCAAGGAATGCAACTCCAGAAGCTGGAAAAGTCAAAGAACTGGAAATTCCGCTAGAGCATTGCCTTGCTGACACCTTGATTTTAGCCCAGTAAAGCAGACTTCCAACTTCTGATCTCCAGAACCATAAGAGAATAAATTTGTGTTGTTTTAAGTCAATAAGTTTGTGGTCATTTGCTACAGCAACCACAGGAAACTAATACAAATATTTTCTTCTTTCTGCTACTTAGAAGCTAAGTTATCAAGACCTCTACCTTTGAGAGAAGAAGGCAGAAATCAAGTTATCGACCCTCTTTGGTTTCTGCAACACAGTGAGGGATCCTCTGAAAGGACCTGCCAATAATTTACCCCAACCCAGAGTAGCCTCAGACTGCGATGGAGGGCTGTCCATCCTCCTCCAATCAAGAGCCAAAGAGGAGCTTCATGTGCTGGGGAGAACAGACTTGTGTTTTTTTAATCAAAGGAAATTAAAATAATCTTTTCAAGTTTTACATACAATAAAAAGGTAATCAGACTAAGTTAAGATTCCCCTTTTTATTAACCCAAGAAGCAGGGAATTCAAGCTTATTTTTAAGTACTAATAAAACCTGCAGCGTAAGGAAGTGGTTTCCAAACACAACCCATAAAATAAGGATGTATTTAAAATGCTGTTATTAGATAATTGCCATTCCCACAAACTTCCCCTCATGCATCCTGGCAGCCGATCACACTCTGAAGCAAAAGGAAGAAATGGTTTTACAAATAGTATTTTTCTTATTACATTTTAGTGAACAGTAAGATTATGACACCCAGAAAAACCTGCTCCCAGAAAGAAAAAAGCAATTAAGTTTTGATAGGTAGCCCTAAAGGAACTGAGGAAAAATGTACTTCTTCCAGGAAGGTGTCTGGATGCCTTAAAGGTGGGACCAGACACAACAGTCTGGTAATCTCTATCTTTTCCAGTCCACCTTCCTCTTGAGCAGTAAGTAAATGGCATTTTCTGACTTGTCATGAAGTGTGATTCATGTGCCCAGATAAATGTCTATGTCTGTTTGCCCCTGATCGCACTTGGAAGAAAGATATAACTTGGGTTTAATGTATCCTCATTCAGCATCCCAGAGACAGTTAGTGGAAATTCATTTTAAACACTACTTATATAATTCTCTATAGTTGAAAATCTACCTTGAACAGGGAGATTGGCCTCATAAGAAACATCTAAATCCAATTTTCAATATGATATATCAAACAAATGTTGAGCCCCTACTGTGTGCAAGAAAATAAGCTAGATGCTGAAATTTAGGGATGAAACTCAATAATCAATGAGTCACCTGCCTTGATTGAGCTTAAAAGCAAGCTTTTTTAAAATAATGATAGAAGAAAGCGTGCAGTCAATAATATTCAATTCAAAGGCCAATTTTCCATGGGTGTGTTATAGGTTGTACAGTACATCTGTTGTTTCCCTTTGCCTTAGCCTCTAGTCCCCTTCTTCTAGTAAGAGTTATGGTAACAATTTAGGAGATTCAATTTTTAGGGCTCTTCCTAAATTTGAAATTCCCATGGAATACTATATTTTAATTGCGCCAGACTCACTCTGTTTTCAATACCATAAATAACTGAAGGCTAGCCTATATTTTTGAAGTGTGTTGAAAAGCGGTTTTTAATTCTTTGGGATCACAGTTCAGAAGTTATACATATCAAGAAATAGAAATCAAGTCTATAAATGATCTGCTCAAATGCAGGAAGAATAACCCTAAGACCAATGTTCTTCTTTTAAAAAAAAATACAAATAAAAATTATAGAGTCATCATCCCTTTCCAGAGGGCACCAATAACCAGGTGAATCAAATTCTAGTTGTGTTGGTGTGGCCCGGTGGTTAAGAACCACATTCTCAATTCCAAAATCCAACAACAGTGACTTTAAGGGTCTCCATGAAATGCTAGGCAATCCTTCCCGGACACTGAGACACAAAAATGCAGCTGCCTTTTCTTCTGTGCTTTCACTGGATTCCAGGTTTCCTTCAGTATTCCTTTCTTCTGGTGGATCTGTATAACTTGTTCCTCAATTCCTAGTGTCGTTGAGGAACTTGTTCTTCTTTTTCCCTTGTGCTCATGCTCATATCCCCAGCCTCACTAGAAAGTAGCCATTCTTTTTCTCCCTTCTCACTTGGGTCATTCCTTTTGTCACACAGGTAGTTTGTGACAAAGCCAGGTCTGCACTGTATCTCCAGGGCTCCAGTGTACCTGCTTGTCTGATAGCCAAATATGTCTCCGCATTTAAAAAAGATTGTCCGTTCAAATGCTATCTTTCTTGGTTCTTTAAATTTTGAAAACATATAGATAATACTAATAGCCAGGCTTCTATGGTGGTGAGAGAACCATGGTCAAGATTTCTATTATACTTTATTTGTCACCAATTGCTCCTGACAAGAGAGGAGAAATACGTCAAGCTTTTAAGACTTTGTGAGTTGTTGTGTAAGCAATGCTATGCACCAGCAAAGAAAACAACTTGTAGAAACATTTTCGAAGAGCCAAATGAAATTAAACTTAACTAAAAATTATCCCAAAGAGAGGAAATAAAGCAACAGTTAGTCACGTATCATTCCCAGGGTTTTATATACTGATGCAAGCTTTTAGAACAGTATGACCCAGTATTGTAAATCTAGATACACGTAAAACAACCTTCAAGAGAATTTGTTATAGAGAAGCATTAAAGTAAAATTAGATTTGGTGAATTTTATGACATATGAAAATACATACTTACTGGTCATTTTTTGTGCTCTTTCGCAATAAACGAATTTACATGTAAATATTATTTTTGGTAATAATTTTGGGAAGAGACCCCAACATTGCTCTCATCTGATCAAACTAGAAGTCTAATTTGGATCTCTGTACTAAAAAGTACATGTTATTTTTATTTGCCTATGGTCTGTATAAATGCCTGGTTTTCTGAACAATTTTATTCTAGGAAGAAGGTTATGGAATGCTCAAGAACTAAAAGAAAACACAAATTAGAGTGTGATGGTAACTACTCACAGAATGGAATGGAGTGGGGTACTATGCAATGTGGTATTGCGTGTGGATCTGTACACTACTTAATAAGCTTAATCATCTTTTAAAATTGTTTTTCAGGGACTCCATTAGTTAGCATGAAAAGAGGTCAAGAAGATCTTATGTATAAAGGAGGTATACGACTTGATTTTATAGCCTACTAAACTACAGATATTAACATTGCAAAATAATATAATCCAGGAAATTAATAAAATATGCTGGTATCATGGCCCTCTGACAAATATACAAAACATACTGGACCCAGAGAGATAAACAATTGAGGTTATAATTCTCACCCCACCCAATACATCCCACTATATCTGAGTCAACAGAAAACTGAGTGATAACACAAATATCACAGGGGGGATATCTGTGTGCGTAGCTGCAGAATGCCTTTCCTTCCTTTTCCTGTTTATGTTGTCAATTGCGAAATGCTGAGTTAGAATGTTCTCATATTTAAGACCTGTTCAGCGTTTTCTCTTTTTCCTCACATTTATGTTAGCCTTTTCCTTTAATTATCTTGATGTTGTTATTCTTGGCAAGGCTGCCCTCTCCATTATGATGTGTTTACCTTCCAAACAGTCCCTACTTCCTTCTTATCTTTGTGAGCTTATTAAAATTTCCAGCTCCAACTGCTCGCTTCCCCTCTTCAGCATATCCTCACCTTCACAGCTCACTTCTCTTTCTCTCTTTTCAACCCTTCTTTCAACTCTCACCCCAACCCTCTCACCCCTTTGGAATAACAAGTTATTTCCTCTTTCATTTCCTCTTACAGAAGATGTTTTTGGACTCATTCCCGAAAATCTTTGGCATGAAACTATACCCATGCCGTTCTGTGTTTCCACTGGGCACATTTCCAGAGGTGTTTCATCGGACTGGAGCCCTTGGCCTTCACACCAAGTTAGGCCTGGCTTTGTCAATCGTGTTTATCATCGTCCAGCATTCCAGGCAAGCTGTGGTTGTGGTAACAGGACTGGTGGGTCTTTCCCCCTCTGGCAACAGGCTCTTGTTTTCATATCATTTGCAAAAAGTCTGTGTGAAGTATGAAAATCTGGACTTCTCTTTTTATTGCAAGTGAAAAGGCAATTAGATGAAGGGAGGGAATGCTGAGTCGGCAATATTTGCCCAGCTGAGACATGTTTCTCCATTTATGGAATAAGTGTATTATCCAATTACTTTTCATTCTTTATAGGTCAACTCAGAAGTAAGTTTGATGGTCGCATCCAAGCTGCAGGAAAAACTTGTTAAACAAAAACTCTACCTAAAATTAAATGTTTTCTATTTTAGGGTAAAAAAATTGAGAGTGGGGGAGTCATATTAATTTGTCCCTTAATGGGGAATAGAGTGTTATTACTTGGAATGAATATATTAAACAGACAGAACGCTTTACCATTCCTTACTTGATAGTGTGTTGAAGTGAACAATTTCATAGCACATTCTGATATTTGTTCCAAATATTTATGTATCACGAATATGACATATTTGAGAGCTAGAGGACACTGTCTTGAGATGAAAGCTTTTCTCGTGTACTGAGACACAAAGACAAGAAACCACAACGATGTCCTGAGTCATGTAACCCTAAGCAGGCTCCTCCACGTTCAATATCTAGTGCTCTGGCAACCAAGTAAGTAAATATGCACAAAAGCATGCATTCAAACTTACGGCGTTGCAATCTGGTATCCATAAACAGACACACTAAAAGTGAACAAATAAGTTACGTCCTTCAGTTCAAAACATTCTAGATTCAGCATACAAACAGTCTTTTTTTGTGAAGTTTGATTGGTTTGGTTTAGTTTGGTTCAAAGGGCAAACGGCAGAGACAGAAGAGAAAAGGCTGTGAATTTTCATCTAATTTTTAATATTGTTTAGTAAATAAGGCCATTGACTAGGCCAAGTTATAAACATTTTCTAAGTTACTCCAGTACATTTCTGTTAATAAAATTAAAAAGCAAAGTCAAAGAGACTTCCAATTCAAAATGGTATTTGCCAAGCATCTCGAACATAGCGTCTCCCTTCAATCTGATAAAAATATTGGTGCAGGCCCAGAAAATACCACATTGCTTGTAAGGCATTCGCTCAGCACGCAAACAAACTTGCAGGAGGAGGAGGAAGAGGGAACGTTTGTAGATCAGATGGCCACTAGTGAGCAACTGTTTGAAGGAGGATGACTCCATGCTCATTAATCTACCTCACAGCCTAGGGCTAAAGAGGAGATCAGACCCCACACAAAGGACGGAGCGCAGGGCCAAGGGCAATCTGCTTGTCCTCTCCACTAACAATGTCCAGTCTGCAGAGCTCGCTTCTTGTGTGAGGCTGAACAAAAAGGGGTGGAAAAAATACTGCAGAACAGGGCAAAGGGAGCAGCTTCCTGAAGAATCAGAGAAAGAGCAAGATGGGTTTGAGTTTTTCGCCTGCTGGCCACCTGAACTTGGACAAGGTACTTAAACTGCCTAATGTTCACTTTTTGAGAGAATTAAATAATGTATAAAAAGCAAAAAATGCTGTGCCTAAGATACGGTCAGTACTCAATAAACGTTGATTAGTATAATGATTATGATTACCAGATAGTATAAGATGCGCTATCAAGCTATCATTCACTCAGCGAATATTATTGAATGCCTATTCTATTCTGATATTAAAAAGGAAATACCATGTTCCCTTTCCGATTATCACATTGCTTGTATTCTAGTATAATAATAATTCCGTTCCAAAAATGATAATCTAAATGGAGAGCAATATGGTAATACTATCGGTTAAGTTCTGGGAGAAAGGGTCATGGAAATCTCAAATTCATACATAATTACTATGGTATCCAAAAACATAAAAACAGTTCAGGTGCAACAGCCTGTGAACACAGATACCACATCCATATGGTACTTGTATGGAGCTTAATTGATTTGCTATACAAAAGCAGAGCATCAATACAATAATATGAATTCTAAGTTAATAGTAATCCTGATGTTTTAATAGTCATGATATCAGAACTGCTTTATCTTCTCGCATGCTTAACTCTAATTTTACTAGCAGAGGTCTTTGCCACTTCATTTAAGGTTATCAAATTTGTTCTTTTACAATAATTCTGCTAACATTGATATATATGTAGATTTTCTTGGGGGAAATCACAATAAGAACACAATTTTTAAACCGACTTTTGGAATATGGTTTAAATTGATTGATCCTCTTCGTCTGCGTCAGGGATGAGAAGTAAGTTACGTCCCGAAGATGGTCTGCGTTTACCTCCAAGTCAAGCCATTCTTGAGGTTGCTTAAAATGTTGTATGCTGCCATTTCCATTCCTGACTAATTTAACATAACTAGCTGATTTTTTCATAAAAATCCTTGAAGGTGCTTCTTTTGCTCTGTGTTTCCTGGCTCCTCAAGCAGAGAGCCATCCTACTAGTGTGCACTGGCATCTTGCAATCAAAGTGTTCTGGAGGTAGGTCTGCTAATAAACTCAGGTTCTCATCCCCACTAGCTTATTTGACAGGAAAAATTGGGGATTTACCTAATTGTGAACATTGAAACTGTATGATTTTACATCCTCTCACAAGTTCTGACCAAATAGATATTCATTGAAACACATCAAAATATATAACAATTTCCAAGCCTTATACCGCCTGAGATGCTGAAATAGAGTTCTCCTTTGTTTCCTAAGATGATCTCTCTATCCTTATTTAGAGAAGCCAAAAAAAGAAAAATAACTTCTTGCCCCACACTAAGTACCTTTAAAGTCATGAAATGCAAGGCCCCCTTGGACCATCTCCTATCTTTCTAGCTCTCTATCCGCCAGTAAAGGCTTTTAAAAAATGGAGAGGAATATCTTTATGTTCTTCCTAACTGTTCCCCACTGCCTCCTTCTTTTTGATGGGTAGGTTGGTGCTACCGTCAGCAGTCCAATTCTCTATCAGCACATTTTAAACTACTCTAAAAAAAGAAAAAGGAGAGAGTAAGTACATCAGAATCCAGAGAGCGGGCCACACCAGCTTGAACTTTGCTAATTGAAACATGACTCCCTGGAGGCATTGGTCCACAACTTTCATGTCCATAATTGTGTCTGAAGAGTTTGGAGAAAGAAAAACAGTGGGAAAGGAAATACCAAATATTCAGATACAAGTAGCTGACCACAAAAGGTTTCCAGAACAATACCAGCCAACTGATGTATAGAGTGGCAGGCAAAAACAGTCTTTGGAAGCAAACAGTGCTGAGCTGTAATCATGGCTGTGTCCCTGGACAAGTTGCTTAGCTTCTCTGAGCCTGTTTGCTCAACCACAGAATATGGATGATAATACCTTTCTATTTCTGTTGTTATATAGATTAAATTAAAATAAAATGTGGGAAGTACTTAGAAGAGTAACCTACCCACAGTTAAGTACTCAATATTAGCTGTTAGTATCATCATCATCATCATTTCTTTTACTTGTCTCTTTGTTTCCCATTTCTCATTTCCCCCAATCATGTCAGTCACTTCAATAAATATGTTTAAGTACATGCCATGTTCCGGAAAAGCACAGTTAGAGGGGTTTGTGATACAAAGAATAACTAACATATGGACTTTCTGGCTAAAGAAGCTCACATCTAGGGGATGAGACAGAGATACAAATACACAAGCTTGTGAACACAGCACTATCTTGCCCTTATTTCCGCGTATGTCTGCATTTGCTAACAAACTACCTACCCCTCAATGTCAAAGCCTATATCTTAGTCTTCTCTGTCTCTCCAGAACCTCATTTAGCCCATGATCACATGTTCAACAGATGTGTGCACAATGAACAAATGAGTAAAGGAAAGCTTTACATTCGGAGCCAAGAGAACTTACTCCACCTGGAGAAAATGGAGTAGCCTCATCAAGAAGTCACATTTGAGCGGGTCTTAAATAATAAATTGAAGTTCAATAGGTAGAGCACGAAAGGGCTTTCTGGGAAAAAGGAACTGTATGAAAATTCAATTATAAATTCTTTGAAGGTTAGAGCACTAATTTTAAATTCCCTTATAACAGCACATAGGACCTTGAAGAGTTCCAGACAAGAAAAGTTATCCATAGGTTACTGAATAGCAACAATAACTAACATTTGCTGAGCACTTAAACGTGCTGGTCATGTTTAAATGTTGTAAATGTTCTACAGTATACACTTATTTAATCCTCACAACAATCTTATGAGGTAGGGACTCATTTTACTTAGGCACAGAGAGGTTAGGTGATTTGATCAAGGTCACACAGCCAAGAACTAGCAGAGCCAGCTTTCAAACCTAGAGAGTCTGGATCAAGAGCCTACAGGATTACTCACAGGCTCTCTCACCTCTCTGCTCACTCACTCCATCATTCAATAAATATCTATTATCTACTTTGTGCAAGGTGCAGTTCTAGGTACAGGAGTAGTACTTACCCTTGCAAAGCTTGCATTCTAGTGTGAAGCAACAAACAATAAACTGAAAAAAAAAGCAAACAGTATGAAAATATGAAGAGGTGATAGTGCTATGGAAAAAACACTGAAGAGAGAAGGGGAATAAGGACGGTCAGATAAGGGGAGATATTCAATTTTAACTACAGAGGTCAGGGAAGTCCTCGCCGACAAGATGACATTTGAGTGAAGACTGGAAAGAGGTGAAAGAGTGAGCCCTCTGGTCAACTGGAAGAAGGGAATTTGAGGCAAAGGGCAGAGCAGATGCAAAGGCCCTGAGATAAGAGCATGGCTGGCCTGGTGATGCCAATGTGGTTGAGTAGAGTGAGCAAGGAGGAGAGTAGAAGAAGAGGTCAGAAAGAGAAGACATAGCCAGATCCTGTAGAGTTTTCTAAGCCACTGGCTTTTACTCACTAGGGAAAATGTCATAGTGGATGATTTTCTTTGTGTCAATACCCACCCAGCCTTCTTCCCTGGCCTGGGCCAAGCAATGGGACAGATTTTATGAGTGGCCTCCACCCATTCTTTTCTTTACACCCAAAGAGAGCAAGTTCACTTTGTAGTGCTCACAGACCTATCTCACCTTCTTTGGATTCCTTATTGCACACAATAAAATAGAACCATGGATAACACAGAATCATTACTGACCTGGAAAAAGTCCCTGGACCTTTGAATAAGATTGCTGATCTAATAGACCAGAAGATTAGGGGTGAGATGGGAGAAGGATGCTTGTATTAAATGGCTGCTCTGAGCTTGTAACCATGTTTGGATGACAACTTCCATGACTTCACCTCACCATCTACACAGCGCTGTGGGTAGTAAGGTTCACTTAGCTAAGACAATTTTTTTCACGTATTTTACAAATTTTTCAAATAAATGTCAACTTTTTAGCTCCAGAACTTAGATTATTTTGTTTTATCTCAGCTATCAATTTATAATTCGATACCAGAGTCCCATTTTGGGTGAAAATACTCTCCAATGAAGAACCTCATTCATCTCTCAAACAAAACCACAAAGATTAAATTTGACAGGAAACTTGATGATAAGATACAAGCCGATGTTAGTAACCAAGAAATTAATAGTCTTTAAAATGTATTTTCTTAATAATTGTTATTTATGAGAAATCTGAAATCTTTGAATCAATGAAATTTTTAATTGTTTTTATTTAGGTAAAATGAATCAATGAAATCATTTATTCAGGTAAAATGAAACAATGAAATCATAAGTGTGTAGTTCAATAAGTAAACACTGTAGTTCAATAAGTAACCAACAACTAAGTAAAGATAGAGAAAATTTCCATCTCCTCACAAAGTTTTCTCATACATTCTCCTAGTCAATCTCCTTATCCCAAGACAACCACTGTTCTGATTTCAAAATTTCACAATAGATTAGTTTTATCATTTCTTGAACTTCACATAAATGGAATCATACAGTATGCACTCTTTCGAGTCTGTTGTCTTTTGCTCGACATATTGAGATTCATTCATGTTTTTTAGCATCACTAATTCATTCATTTTTATTGCTAAGTAGTATTCCATTGTGTGATTATACCAAAGTTTGTTTATTCATTCTTCTGTTGATAGACTTTGGGTCATTTCCAATTTGTTGCTATTATAAATAAAGCCGCCAAGAACATTCGAGTACAAGTCTTTCGTGGACATGAGTTTTCATTTCTCTTGGGTAAAAAACATTGGGGTGTAACTGTGCAGATGTGGGGACTATTCACATTTAACTTTATAAGAAAGCACCAAACACTTTCCCAAACTTGCTAGACCACTTGCTCCTCCCACCGGTATTGCATGGGAGACCCAATTTCTACATATCTCACAAACTTTTGCTGTTTTGAGCCTTTTTTAACAAAAGCCATTCCAGTCACTCTGAAAGACTATCTCATTGTGATTTTAATTTGCATTTCCCTGATGACAAATGATTTTGAGGCCATTTTCACATGCTTTGTGGCCATTTGTCTGTTTTCTTTTTGAAGTGCCCGATCTAGTCTTTTGCCCATATTTATAAAGTTTCTTGTCTGTTTTTATTGATATATAGGAGTTCTTTATATCTTCTTGATAAAAATCACTTGGCAGACATATTTTTTAAATAATTATTCCAGCCTGTTGTGTGCCTTTTCTTTTTTTAATGGTGTTTTTTGATTCTTAGAAGTTTTTAATTTCAATCAAGTATAATTTAATCATTTTTAAAATTTTGTGGTTCATGCTTTTTGCATTCTAAGAAATCTTTGCCTGTCCCAATATCACAGTGATATTCTAGGTTTTCTTCTAGAAGCTTTATACTTTTAAGTTTATACTCCATCTTAAATTAATCTGTATATAGTGTGAAGAAGACATTAAGATTCATTTTTTCTCCATACATTTATCCATTTACTCCAGCACCATTTGTTGAAAATATTTTCTATTCCCCCATTGAATTGCAGTGGCATCTTGGTCAAAAATTAATTGTCCATATATATGTGTCCCTATTTCTAGACTCTCTATTCTGTACCATTGATTTATTTTTCTATCTTTATGCCAAAAAAATATCGTTTTGATTACTGTAGTTTTAGTAAGGATTGAAATCAGGTAGTTTAATTCCTCCAACTTTGATCTTTTCTAAAATTGTTTTGACTCTTCTAGGCTGTTCTCACTTCCATGCAAATTACAGAATCAGTTGTTTTCTTCAAAAGGAGAGGGGGATATTGTAATTTTGATTGGAATTGTGTTGACTCTATTTATAGATCAATTTGGGCAGAAGTGACATTTTAACAATAGAGTCTTCTGTCCACGAACAAGGTGTAATTCTTCTTTATTTAGTTACTATCAGCATTGCTTTGAAATTTTCAGTATAAAAATCTTAAACATCTTTTACTAAATTTACTCCTATGTGTTTTATGGATTTTGATACTAACTGTTATTGTTTTCTTAAATTTTATTTTCAACTTATTTCTTGCTTTAACATGGAAATATAAATAATTTTATCTATTGACCTTGTATCCTGTGACTTTACTAAATCATATATTAGTTCTAGTAGTTTTTATGTAATTTTCTGAAAATTTTCTACACACGCTATTATAGCATCTGCAAACAAACACAATTCGACTTTTTTCATTTCAATCTTTATGCCTTTCATTTCTTTTTATTTCTTTTTTCTTTTTTTTTCTTTTTTTTTTAGCCTTATTGTACTAGCTGAGGCCTCCAGTGCAATGCTGAATGGAATATGTGAAAGTGGACATCTATAAGAGTGGACATCCTTGCCGTTTTCCTCATCTTAGAGTAAACCTGTTCAGTTTTTTCAACTTTAAGTGTGATGTTAGCTGTAGTGTTTTTTGAAGATGCTATTTATCACATTGAGGAATTTTTCTTTCATTCTTTTGTCATTTCTTCCAGTATGGATCTGTTGATAATGAAGTTTCTCAAGTTTCATTTATCTAAAAATATCTTATTTCAGTCCCATTATTTTTGAGAGAGATTAGCCCTGAGCTAACATCTACTGCCAATCCTCCTCTTTTTGCTGAGGAAGATTGGCCCTAAACTAACATCTATGCCCATCTTCCTCTACTTTATATGTGGGACGCCTGCCACAGCATGGCTTGACAAGTGGTGTGCAGGTCCATACCCGAGATCCAAACTGGCGAACCCCAGGCTACTGAAGCGGAACATGCAAACTTAACTGCTGCGCCACAGGGCCAGTCCTTTGGTCCCATTTTTTAAGGATATTTTCACTACATATTGAATTCAAAGTTGACAGGTTAATTTTTTTCTTTCTGAACTTTAAAGTCATCATTTCATTGTCTTCTGACTTCCATTCTTTCTGAGGAGAAGTCAGTCATCATTCTTCTCTTGTTCCCTATCATGTAATGACTTTATTTCTTTCTTTCATTCATTCTTTCTTCCTTTTTCTTTCTTTCTTCCTTTCTTTCTTCCTTTCTTTCTTTCTTTCATTCAATCATTCTTTCTTTCTCTCTCTCTCTTTCTTTCTTTCTCTCTCTTCCTTCCTTCATTCCTTCCTTTCTTCCTTCCTTTCATTTTTCCCCCTCTGGCTGTCTTCAAAATTTCCTCTTTATCTCTGGTTTCCAGCAAGTTGATTATTATGTGTTTAAGTATAATTTTCTTTATATTTATCCTGTTTGAATTAGATCTATAAATGGATATTTTTTACCTAGTTTAAGAAATTTGGGACCATTGTCTCTTTAAACAGTTTTTCTACCCCATTCTCTTCCTCCTTTCCTTCAGAAACTCTAGTTCCATGTATCTTAGGCTACTCAGTATTTTCCCACAGATCACTGAGGTTCTGTTCTCTCCCTGTCCCTCATTTTTCTCTATGTTCTTTAGTTTGAGTAATTTCTGTTGACTTTTCTTGAAGTTTGCTGACTCTTTCTTCTGCACATCTAATATGCTGTTAATTCCACTCAGTGAAGTTTTTATTTCAGATATTTTATTTTGCAGTACTAGAACTTCCATTTGGTCCTTTTTCATATTTTCCATTTCAGTCCTAATCTGCTTATTCATTTTGTCCATATTTTCCTTTAAATTTTTAAAGACATTTACAATTGCTGTTACAAAATTCTTGTCTGCTAATTCCAACATCTTGGTAATTTCAGAGTTTATTTTGATTGACTGCTTTTCTTTTGCTTGTGGTTTGTAGCTTATTACTTCATCATATATTTAATAATAATTTTTTAAAAGATTGACACCTGAGCTAACAGCTGTTGCCAAGCTTCTTTTTTTTTTCTTTCTGCTTTTTCTCCCCAAATGCCCCAGTACATAGTTGTATACTTTAGTTGTGGGTCTTTCTAGTTGTGGTACACAGGATGCTGCCTCAACGTGGCCTGATAAGTGGTACCATGTCCACACCCAGGATCCGAGCCAGTGAAACCCTGGGCCACTGCAGCAGAGCACACAAACTTAACCACTTGGCCATGAGGCTGGCCCCTATTTAATGATAATTTTTATATGTTGGACATTGTGAATAATACATTGTAGGGAGTTTGGATTATATTGTCTTCCTTTAAAGTATGTTGAGTGTAATTCTGGCAGTCAAATAATTTACTGACACATCCTCTTAACTCAATCAGACTTGGTTTTAAGCTTTGTTAAGGTGGTTCTATTTCAGTGTATTCTCTAATTAAGAATATGGTCCTTATTCTAATTTGTGGTCCTTACTCCTAAAGTGTGGCCTTTTGAAGTTCTCAATCGAATGTTAGCCCACTTTGGCTGGGCTAGAACTTCAATATCTTTCAGCATTGCATGACCTATGGGAACTGCATTCAGCTTTCTGACCCCAGTAGTCTCTCTATGCTAGGCCTTACACAGTCTTACTCTACACATGCATAGCCCAACCCTTGGCACAGAACCCAAAGGGAACTATACACAGATTTCTGGGTCTCAACCCTCCAGAATCCTCCTTTCTGGGACCCTGACCTGCATGTTCCAGCTACCTTAGCAGACCTGAACTCTGATCTCTGCCTTCTCAGCCAAGCAAGACTGACATTCCCCATTTTGGCCTCACCTCCCTGAACCACAGTCTGGAAAGTGCTACCAATCAGAAAGCTGGAGTAAACATAAAGCTTACCTCTTATCTTTCCTTTCAAGAATCACAGCCTTGTGCTGTCTATTCCAATGCCTGAAAAACTATATCCTCATAAAGTTTGTACAGTTTAAGAATTATTTACAGCAGGAGGTTAACTGTTATACCAGTTACACTAAGGTGTCCAGAAGTAGAAGTCTGATCAACTGATAATTCATCAGTTTATGATCTTGAGCCAGACTTCATTCCTTCAGCCTTAGTGTCCTCATTTTATGAAATTATGGGTTGTCTGTAAGGGGTCTACTTCTTCTAAGATCCTAAGATTTAATAATCTCTTGCCTCAGAAGTTAGAGAATATCTTGGGCATAGCCTCATTCCTTATAAATGAGTAAATGGATTTATTTAGTGCCAGCATTTAGACTGCCACCTTGACACTTTCCATTCAGCATTCAGGTATGGTATGATTTTCTGAAAGCTAAAAAATAAATAAATAAATCATCTGTGTTTCTTTAAAGGCATTACAGTTAGCAGCATTCTTACACATCTGGGGTAGAAATAAAAATGGTCCCAATTGTTCCTATTTAAAACGAAAAGTTGGCACCAATTTAATAGAGAATTGCATAGGTTAATGACTAGAATATTGGGAATGTGCCCAGAGTTTCCTGAGTGAGAAGGCCCCATAGATATAAAAGAGAATTTTCCCAACTCAAGAACTGTAATACTCCATATATGAGTTATGGGGTAGAATGAAGAGGAAAAAAAGGAAAATAGTTAATCACCTGGCATACTTTCAAATGTTCCAAGAACACACACACACACACACACAGATATAAAATACCTATCATAGGCTTTTCATGAAATGATAGAACAAAGTTACTGGTCTTTCAAAAGACTAGGATTTATAACCTACCTAACAAACATCTCTTTTCCTAATTTCCCTTTTTCTTTTTTTCCTTTTCTTACAGACACTGATATTTACACCTAAAAGTACGTTTAAAGGATTTTTAGGCAAAAAAGCTTTTGCACCTATAAAACCCTTTATTTAAAAGCTTTAACCTTTCTTTTGTTTAAGAGCACTTGAAGGTTGTCTTGGTAAACATCATGTGTGGAAAACACAACTTTTTCTTGCATTAAGCATTTTTGGGGAAATATTTTTAAACTTCATGTAGTCATTTCAGATGATCTAAAAGAACCCCAGAGACAATAAAAGACGAGCACATCTGTTATCCTCTCTGTTAATATAAGTGTCTGATTGTTTCATGTCCCACAAGGCAGATTCCCACATAAAACATGACAGGGAGAATGAGTAGTAATGACTTGTGTGCAATGACTGGGTTTGTGAACATCCCACACAATGACCATAGGGCCACTTACGAGATGATGTGCTAACAATACCAAAAATGAGCAATGGCAACCACACAGGGCTATTAAACAACAGAGAGGGTCACTGGACACTGAAGGCTTGTTGGAGAAAAGGCATTTACTAATCCTGCTCCTAGGACTCCCCAGGCCTCAGAGCACAGTTCACAGTGCATTTTTCTCTTTCTCTGTCTGCAGAGCGAGAACAACAATTTCAGGGCAGCTCTTGACCTTAAGAGCAGCGTAAGAATTTTCAGGTGTGCCGTTTTCGGGGATAGAGATATTTTGAGGTTGTTTTTAAATAGGCAGATAAAGGAACATTTCTGTATACAGATAGTGCTCACATTGCATGGTAGTGTGGAACGACAGAAATGACCACGCAAGCTGAAACTATGCAAGTCATCCTAATAATCAATGGAGAAAATTATGATTTTTTGTGTGACCTCTAAAATTTTTGTCAAAACAATAAATCATCTCTTACTGTCATTATAAATATACAGGGAAATTAAAACATAGAAAAATTAGTATTTATTTTGTACGCTGTAATTTAAAACATTTCATTGAAAATTAATGTGTTTATTTTTGTAAAAATCTTATTTAAAGTAGATTAAACAGTGCTTGCCTTCTTATTGTATAACAGGACACGGAGCAAATATCTTTTCTGTCACACTGAATTGTCGTACTCTTGCCTAAGTACGGGTCAGCTCCTAAGATTTTGTTTTTTGTGATTTAAATATTGTGTAATATCTCCAAGAGTTGTTTAATGTGAAAGTTTTTTTTCTTTTTTGCCAATATCACTTCCTCTAGGGCATTTTCATCCTTTTCTCCACAACCACTTTCCAATTTCACTTCAGAGTCATTACTTTTTGTTTCTTTGCTTCACTTTCATCTTTCTTGGCCAATTCCCTGTTTCTATTATCTATTTTCATAAAATATCATGTGGGTTTATCACTGGGAGACAAAGACACAATACCACTATGAACTGTGCTGTCTGTGCATGAACTGAATAACAGGTGTGCAGCAACCAATCACCGACAGGCATTGAATAAAGTGCTGTGACTGGTCACTGATCATCATGTGCATCTGTTTGTTACTTCATGATTTGTGAACAGGATTGCTAATGGCAAAATTTGTACTTTAGATAATTACTCATAGTGAATACCTCATGGTAACTGAAATTGGAACCATTTTGTTGGGGGACTGGTGTTATCTAACTAAGCTGTGGTAACAAACTCCTGCCTATCTGAACCGTGCGAAGCGAGGACTTGCCTGTATTTAGAGAATTGCCTTTCCCATTGATTTGATTTGGCCTCAATTTAGTCACTGGATATTTTCTTTCTGCCTTAACAGATTTTATAAAACTTCTAAGCAAAGGGCTAGGTGGGCTCTTTGGAGCATAGAAGGAATAAATCTCAGGCAAAACTTGGGTGTATAGGAGAACATAGAACTGTTCCACTTTTTATAGAGCTTAATTTCTATTTCAAACCCCTATTTCATCAAGTGGCAAATTTAATATCGGTCAATTCAGAATTCCCCTTAAAGAATATCTGTCTGGGGCTTGTGTCTGAATTTAAGAGGCTTATATATTGCCAGGACGTGTGTGAGATGGTGGGGTAAGGGGGGGTTTTGATCTCAGGTCATCAGCTTCTCTCAACACCAGCATATGGTGAGCTACCGTCTTCCTGCCTGGACTTCGCTCTCCTAGACTCACGACATCTTCCCCTTCTCCTCTCGGCTGCATAGCTCTTCTGGTGCCCTGCTTCTTTGGGCAGGTCTAGTAGCTTTCTGTGATCTAGAAAAACATTCTGTGGATCTCCAAGCCAGACTGGGATGCTCAGGGTCTCTGCAGGAGACCTGCAGGAGGTTCAGATATCCCAGTCAAGAGGCCCTCTATCATGGAAAAAAAAGCAGAATCTTGCTGCTTTTCCGAACTCTTTCTGAAAAGAAGACACAGGCTTCTTCTTGGCTCTCCAAATCAATTTGGGTATTCTATCAATGGCTCTCACCCCTGAACCAGGACTCAATCCAAGAAGCTCCTTCTCAGGACCTACCAATATCCCTCCAACTCCAGCCTGACTGCCTGCTTCACCAGCAAACATTACAAGAGTTGGAGGATCCTGCCTCTGATAATGAAGTATCCTTGGCATCCTTCCAAATCATCTTATTGGATGGCCGGATCTTTCTGAAACTGAAAAACCAAGAATTTGACTCATTTCCCATGGCTACAGTGAGGGGTCCCACTACAATAACCACTTCCCAAGCAGCAGATGCTACAAGATTCCAACCTGACTGGGAGAAGGACCATGGGATAAAAAGAAATGGAAGAAAACACATAAGCTAATGTGTTTCCTAAATTTTATCCCACAGCAAGGGAAGAAACACAGTGTGGGGTGGTGCTTATGAGCTTGAACAAAGGTCTGTCTGCTTTCTGAGTTTAAACCAAGGCATCACTGCTAAATGTTACTTTCTCTCTTTGGGCCTCAGTTTCATCATCTGTAAAACTGAGATAGATAACAATGGTACAAACCTCTTAAGATTTTTGTGGAAATTTAATCAAGATTTTCATGAAAAACTTTTAGCATAGTGCCTGGCAAATAGCAACTGCTCAATAAATGTTAACCCTTGTTACTAAGGGAAACAGCCACCAGTGGATGATGGAAATGCAAATTTTTGAGGTTATATATCCCCAAAATACCCTTAGAATTATGCCACTTATTCTCAGCTGGGCTGTGATTGCCACGAGGTTTGCAAAAGACAATTAGCCCACAATTCTGTTTTAAGCTAAAAAACGAAAACTTGCTTAGAATTTTCTTTACACAAAATTAAAAGAAGAGGATTTGCTGCTTGTTAAGAAGGATTCTATGTGATTACACATTGCATGCATCCCGTGGACTAGGATAGGGTAATTAAGTGTATGAAAAGCATTTTTTCTTGATCATCAACAACAGAGTCAAACCTTTAGAAGGCTGCCAGCAGGGCCAGTCATGCCAAATCCATGTGAACTAATCAACTGAGAGTGAAGGTCAAGAGTCATAAAAATTCAAATATTTCCCTCCTACCCTTTGATGATTAATACGCCCAGGGCACCTGGGAAATAGTCCTAACTGTCATTGCCTTCCATCATTTCCACCATGTGTCTAGAACTGCTTCCCAGAAACATGTGCATGTTTGTGAGGACAAAGGTTGAGGGCAAGGAGAAAGAAATGGTTATGAAATGACCAAATAGGATAGTATTTATTGAAGCATTAAACAGGGTATTGACAGTTTTCCTTAGTATTCCTTACGAGTGTGGCCATTCTTCTCAAATAATAAAATAATCAGCATCTCCTCAGCAACTGTACTCACTGAGAAAAGAAACATTTGTTAAAGCTGCACATCTGAGCAGCACAGGTAGAGAGCATTGTGTCAGGACAAGACCAGCAACCAAATCAGAGACTCAAATCTATCCTGCGATGGAAGGAACTGGGGAAGAACCATCTTCTCAGGCCCCGCTCCTTCTCTCCAACTTTGTACATCCATTTCTCTTGCCAGCTTGACCTCTCCCCTCCTTCTTCTGCTGGCAGCACCTCAATTTTGCTTCAGGGAACTACCGTTCCCCCAAGGCATGAAGTCTTCAGTAGACAAAGCATGTCCCTCTATCTTTAGCTAAGGACACTCTTTCTTTTGCAGGAGTTTAAACTAGAGCAGGATGATGCAAGGGAGGAAGTTAGCTGGGCATTTGTTCCAGCAGTGATGCCAGGAGACATTCCCAAACCCCTAGAGCTCCCCTGGGCCTATCGTTTTCCAAGCTTGGATTTCCAGACTTTCTGTTCAGCCTGTGTGTTCTTTCATATTTTTCCTATAAATTCCCTCCAATTGCTCAAATCAGTAGAGTCAGCTCTGTTGCTTTCAGCTAAAGAACCCTAGGTCATAGCCCACCTCAGCCTGTCTTCTGCCTAGACCCTGCTTAAAATTGGGATGAAGAGAGAGTCTGTGATTACTCCCTCCAGAGTTCCATGCCTCAATTAGGGACAATGCCACCAAGAGAAGAAGGAGGTTAAGCTTCCATTGCAGAGGTCCACCAAGCATTGAAGTCAGAGAGAAATAGGAGGTGAACTCATACGGTCACAAATATGTATAAACGAAAATGTTTAGTAAAGATAACACAAATACTAACTTTCATCTAACAAATTTAGGTCATGAAATAATTTAAAATCAGTTCTCAAAGGTTGGGTTTGTTACTTTCTGGTCTTTAAATATTACCTACTATAGATTGAATGTTTGTGTCCCCAAATACATATGTCAAAGCCTAATCTCCAAGGTGATGGCATTTGGAGGTGGGGTCTTTGAGAGGTGATTAGGTCACGAGGGTGGAGCCTTCATGAATGGGATTCATGCCCTTATAAAAGAGACCTCAGAGACCTCTCTCCTCTCTTCTGCCACATGAGGACAGAGCAAGAAGATAACTGTCTATCAACCAGGAAAGGGGCCCTTACTGAATCTGCTGGCACCTTGATCTTGGACTTCTCAGCCTCCAGAACTGTGAGAAATAAATGTTCATTGTTTAAGTTGCCCAGTCTGTGGTATTTTTGTTATATCAGCACAAGATGACATTACCAAACAGTTAATGCTCTAATATTACGCTTCCATAAGAAAAAAACTTAGATTTTTCTCCACATTAAAACAAACAAACAAAAAATAAAAGCAATAACAGAAAACATGGCTCATCTAGAGAGTCATGGTTTGTAGCAACTTGGTCAACCATCTTGGACTAAGGAGCTGCCACAGCAGTTTTGGACTAGTACTCACTAGTAGGAAGAAAAGGCAGGCCTTGAGGGTCCCTTGACACTTGTCATAGTTTCCCAGACAGATGTCCCTCTGTGCTTCTTTTTGCATAGACACACTTCTTTATTGCTTTCACATGGCTTGACTACCAGCAGCTCCCTTTCAACTGGCCAAATAACATTGTAAGACAATCTTCCACCAACCCACCGTGAGCAGCCCAGCATGCTGTGAAAAACCAGAGCAGCCTCTCTTTCAACCAGCAAGAGGAGCCCTGGACAATAAGTTTTCAATCATTCCAGAGCCCTTTGAAGCTCTAAAAGTTACTATTATTCCCATAATAGTAAAGATTACTAATTAACTTTCCTGGAAATTTCTTTTACTCCTTTTAAAGGGGCTATATCTTTTCTCTAAACTTTAAACAAAACTGAACCAAGCAAACATTGTATTTTCTCTTTTGTTTTGTTTTGTTTTTAAAGAGAGTTATGCAGTGGTTTCCTCACATTTTCCAGGGTTACTGCCTTTGGTAACTGATTCTGATACTTAATAACTCTTGGCTTGGTTTCTCTCTTCAACATCAAGGACAGTGTGGGCTGGTATTTAACTAACTTTTTAAACCACAACAAACCCCAAACCCTGCTGGGTGAGAAGTAAGGCACCATGCCAACCCACTGCTTTCCTGACAGGCATAATGCTATCCCTCTTAATGTACAGACCTCAGACCCTCATTCAGAATTGCTCCCTAGTGCAAAAGATCATTCTTACACCAATGTGGAAGTCAGCAATTAAATTCTGTATTAAACACCTCCTGTCTGCCTGACACTGCTTTAGGCACTCTGGTGCATATGAAAATAGTAGAAGATAATGTTTGCAGGTAAACATTGCAGTGATCCCATCACATATCAAGGCCTGTACCTACTTTCCTGTGAAAACCACATCTTTCTCTTTCCCTGAGCTCAGAACCTCCTTGGATCACCAGCTTTTGCAGACTGCATTGTCTTCCCATCCTTCGTAAAAAAAAAAAAAAAAAAAAGACATAGAAATGGCAAAGGCAAAATAATAGTAATAGTAATAGTGAATAATGAGCCATGAAAGAAAGGAACCACAATGCAAAGAGTTGACTCCAACCCACTTGCTGTCTAGAGATATCATAAACTATAGTGACCAAAGTTTTTATTCTGAGACTCACATTTACCTATGGAATCATTTATTTCATCATCTCTTTTAACTGACTTCAGTTACTCCCCACTTTACGGATACAGAAAACCCCGTAGAGTTTCTGAGATGGGTAGAAGTCACAAAGAAAAGAGGAAGTCCAGTCTTACTACTCAAAGTGTGGTCCAGGACCAGCAGTGTTAGCATCACCTGAGACCTGTTAGAAATGCAGATTCTTGGGTTCCACCCCAGACTTACTAAATCAGAATCTGCATTCTAACAAGATCCACTAGGTGATTCCTCTGCACGTGAAAGCTTACAAAGCTCTGGCCTATAGCATTTGATAATTTGAAAGAGCTTTCAAAACTACCTGGAGTTCCTGGTTGCAATTTCTAGAATGTGAAAGAGAGAATTTGTAATGCATGTACACGTCTTCTCTGCAGTACAGCAAAAAGCCTTCTGATTTGTGACTGAAATAAGACATCTTATAAGATCTGTCTCTGCTGATATGAATCGTCCGACAGTGAAATTTTTCATGCCATATACACATTCACTGAAAGAAAAGAATTTATGTGCTTATCAAATTTAAAATAGTTACATTTATTTTAATAACACTTAACATGAACATGAATTATGCAACCACATTAAGGAAAGAATACAGAAAATAAAACCAGTTCCTATAAAACAACTTTGTCCAAATGTTCTTAAAACAAAATCTTGAACCAACGTGACTTTTTCTCTTTTCCAAAATATCCCATTAAATGGATTTAACTTTGTCTTTCAGGCAAACTGCCCTTGCCAAAGAGTGATTTTGTGACATGCTTAAATCTATATGGCTCATTCCATTATAAAACGGCCAGGCAAAATGAAGGAAAAGAACACAGATTTCTTCTGAAGAACTTATTTGAGGTGCCAAAATAGATTAAAATGAGGCTATTGTAAGGGTTAAACCTACATTCCATGTCCTCCAAAAATCTAATGAAATTTGGGCCTTCTGGGAAGGATGGAGAAAATTTTATAGAAAATGAAGACTCTAAGGAAAACAATCTCCATGGGTAGTTCAAGAGGAATGAGAACCTATCTATAGCATTCAGGATTTAGGTTAAAAATGAGGAAAAGTTTTCTGACAATTAAGATTATTAAAGGCATAAATTAGCATTATATGGAAAGTTAAGAGGATACAATGTTAATAGAGCTTGTTTCCTTGAAGTCATGGAGTTGATTTATTCTTATTGGGGCTCTTGTTTTAACAATAATAATAATTATTATTATTATAATTATTATTATGGCATCAATGCCAATTGAACCCTAAAAATGTGCCAGGCCCTGTGCTTTGTATTTTACATACATTGTAGGTGCTACTTTATACTCATTTTACAACTCGAAAGAACTGAGTCTATGAGAGGTGAAATAACTTATCCAAGGTCACAAAGGTGGGAGGACCAGGATTCACACACAAGCCGCTTCCCTCCAGAGCCAGCACACGGAACCACTCTCCCATACTACACTGCCTCCTGATCCCCATGCATAGTGACAAGCCAGATAGGGCCCCCAAAGTTGGGTTAACTTGGTTTTCTGTGGCATATAGACTTAAAGTAAGACTGCAGTCAATATCGGGAAAGGCATTAAGGAGTATTAAGATAACATCCAGTCAACCAGGTGGTTGAAACATCATATTTGCTCCTTGTCTGTTCAATGTGTCATCAGTCACCAGGCACAGCCCACCAAGCTGAGAGCTGATCTAGGCTGCCTCCAGTTTCCATATGCCAACCACATGGCCCTCACCATATCAACACCAGAAACAAAGCAGTTCTGGAGACATTCTGACCCTCACTCTCCATTGCACTAACCAACCATGATCTGTCAACACGCAGCACAACTAGAAGAACAAACATCCTTTCTCTCTTGATTACACAAAAACCAAATCACAAAAATTTTCATCAGCAGGTACCTGCAGAAGAGCCTGAAACTGAACTGACGCTATCATAATATAAATGCAGTGGATTTAACGTTTCTAGTACCTAGATCAAATAAGATAACATGTGGAAGGCCCAGCCAGTGCGCAGTACATCAGAGGTACTCAGCAAATGTCAGTTTTTTCCTCTGCCCCCTCTTTAATCATGTGGCCCTCACATATTTTATTTTATTTCTGAATCAGAGAGTGGAAAGGCATGGTCCATTTAGAAAAAGCCAAGTGATAACCCATTGTGGAGGAAACAGATTGGCATTAGGAAGGACAGGGCAGCAATGGAGATATTTATAAGGTGTCTCCACTTTATAAAAGGCAGCTCAGTTCCACAAGAGAAAAGAAAGGTGTGTGCACGTCAAGACTTAACACAAGATAGCAGAAAAGAGCTGAGACCTAACACAGAAATTTGACACGACTATCGTAAAACTGCCTTGTGCTGGAAGAAGCCATGAATCACTGGAAGACACTGAATGTCTGGACTTTACTGGACTATTACCAGTAGCTTATAACAAACAGAAAATACCAAACTGACCAAAAGCCATGAGAATGACCCAAGTGTTCACAGGAAGGTCCAAATAGACTAAGGATTAAAACGGGTTCAGATAGGGGCCGGCCCCCATGGCCAAGTGGTTAAGTTTGCGCACTCCACTTCAGTGGCCCAGGGTTTCCCCAGTTCGGATCCTGAACACGGACTGGCACTGATCGTCAGGCCATGCTGGGGCGGCGTCCAGCATGGCACACCTGGAGGGGCACACAGCTAAGAATACACAGCTGTGTCCCGAGGGGGTTTGGGGAGAAAAAGGAAAAATAAAATCTTTAAAAAAAATTTTTAAATGGGTTCAGACAGCATTTTACCTTAGTCAGAAGGTACATTACTAGTCCCTAGAGGTTTTTAAATGGATTTCTTGATTACAGGGAAAACTACTAACTTATTTATTAATTTTTTAATTATATTTTATAAAAGTATTACTGTAGTAAGTGAAGTACCCTGTTTTTCTCCGTGATCCGTCCTAGAAGCAAGTCTAACATCTATGCCTCTGTGCTCTAGTGAATGACTGGAAGGCAATCTAAAAGGAATGAGAAGTTCTCTCTAGCAAGGTGTTCTTCACATTTTTGAAACTCACGTCCTCCTTTGATATGTATCAAAATCTCATATTCTATAAAATTTAGAGCAAAATGAATATTGTTATTTGCATTGAATCAAAGCAATGGAACAAAGTAATGCTTTCTTTTCAAACCACACAGTCCTCTGCCTCCATTATGATACTGGAGGTGGCAGTAAGCGGGAGTAATGTGCCCCTACTCACTTCTGCTTGAAGAATCATTCCTCTCATACTCATCCCAAATACTGCTGGCTTGTACATAAAAGAAATATTCTCATTGACCAAATCTCAGAGCTCCAATCTGGTTCACTCTCACTGAATACCTGTGGTCTTAACAGAAGCCTAATTAAGGTAGGGAGAGAAATATGTAAATGCTTTAAATTTAAAAATAATTAAATCTTAGCAATTGCATCTGCGACTTTTGAAAGGTATCTGTTAGCCGTCCTAACTCTGGTGAAGCTTTTCTAACATCACTCATATTTTACATGTTGTTGGAACATTTTTTGGTTGTCATTTTCTGTCATCATCTGGATTTAGGGGTTTTTTTGTCTTGGAACACAACACATTAATGCCTCTTCCAAGCTACCATCGTTTGTTTACATTGAGTGAGAAGACAGCACGGTATTGTGGAAGGTTCCAAAGGCTTTGACAGTCAGATCCACCCACATTCAAATCTTGAATCTGCTGACTATCAGGGTGACCTTAAATACATCTCTTAACCTCTCGGAGCCTCAGTTTCCACATCTGCAAAATGAGCTTAATAATTCCCCTCTCTCAGGACTATTGTGAGAATTAAAGAATATATTTAGAGCCTCTTAAACAGTACCTGACACATAGTAGGTACTTAGTGTAACTTTTGAGTATCTATCAAGCTTAGGGAAAAGATTCTGTCATTAACATTATGATTTTTAGTACACATGATATTGGGTATTCCTTTAAGAAGGAGAAAAGATGTTGCGTTTTTAAAATGAAGAGTACTATGTGTCTAGATTTAATGAAATTTGATCTTTACTATCATAGTACTGATCATTCTGAATAAAATTGAAATATTGTTACCTAGGCAATACTCAAAAGCTAATTCCCCAAGATAGAGCGAAAGGATATGCAAAAATTACTTCGATAATTACCAATTTGTTTCCAAATGCTAGTTTTCTTGTCACATTATATAAATTAACCGTACTGTGCCTGCCACCAGTGTATAAATCTTTGTATTTTCCAATATACCAACCAAAGTTAATTTAGAGCAGCTATCTAATATTATCAAGACACCACCAGCTTCAGGAACTCTAATTGTTTTCATTTTAGCTCCTCCACTCACATGGGTTGGTCTCTCATTGGTCAGGAGGAACCTAATTCTTCTAGCATGAATCCTTCCCTTCCTACCGGCAGGCAGCCATCTCTGCTCCAGCGCAAGGTGGGAACTTGCCCTTGAAGGAGCAGGGCTGTGCAATTGCTGCTTACCACAGCCTAAAGTGCTAGAAACACACAGAGCATTGCAAAAGTAGAATCTAATTGCTTTAACCAGTGAGAAAATTTTAAGTGACAATGTTGAAACATTTTCCCATCAACCCAGATAAACTATGATTAAGCTCATGTTTACATATCGCCAAAATGTCCAGAGGAAAATTGACGAATTCAATCATGTTGACATTTTACTATAGGAAATTAACCATTGTATGGCATACAAACACAAAAATTTTTCATTCTACACCATGCTAAGAGATTAACCATCTGAGGAATAGGAAATAGGCTAACATCTGATTAAAACATAATGGGAAAATAAATATCAGCACAATTTCCCTTAGAATTTGACATATGTGAAAGGTTCTGGCATAGTATCTACCCAATATAATTACCTAACAGATAATACTTGAATACCAACCCAAACTTATTTCAAACTGCTATCCTATGTCTGATGTATTAATTTATTTGATTAATCTTATAGCTATCTAAATAGTTTCTTTAATAGTCTAGTAAGGGCCTATCCACATTTTTGTGCTCTGAAAAGAAAAGAACTCTCAGAACAGGAATACACTGAGGTTTTCACTTTCCAGTGTAAACCAGTAATAGATATGCAATTTCTTATGACTGTTTATGGAACCAGGAGAGCACTGGGTGCACTGAACTCCATCTCAGTATAGTGGTTTATGCAAATAAAAATCTAAGTATATAAAGCACTAAAAAATTTTTACTGTAGGTCTGGAGTCAGTAGCACAGGCGAATTGCATTACATAATATGCAGCATGAGCTACTTCCCTAAAAATCCTAACATACCCCAAAGTTACTCATAAAGGCAGCTGTCCTCTCCGCTCCTTTCTCTCCACAAATTCCACCCAACTACTTCCCCATCTCACCCCTGTGCTAATTCTCTTCACCTCCTTGATTCTCTCTCCCCTTCTCTACCCTCTTTAGAAGAGAACAAAAGAGGAAGGATTGCAAACAGTGGTCTGAGCTCCCTTGTCTGAAATCCTCAGGATTAGATATCTTCAGAACTCAGAATTTTTCAGATTTCAAAGTTAATATAACACATCTGCTACATAATATATTCAGGATCTGGAGAAGCACCTTGAAATTAAGCACATTAATATGTAGGCAGTAAAATATATGAATATTCATATTAAGTGAGATAAACAAATATTATACATAGACTAAATCAGCTCAGGTCAGGTTTTGGACCAAATGAATTTGCTGGAAAAGACGAGAATTTTTTGTTTTTCGGAGCTTCAGTGGTTTCAAAATTGCAGAAGAGATTGTAAATATATACTTCTAAATTAATATTTTTTCTTTCATTCTATCAAATTTAATTTTATTAATAGTCAACTAAGGTTATTAAGAATGATGGAATTGCATTGTCAAAGGGATGAGTGATTCACTGAGCATCTACTATGTGCTGGGCACTATTCTGGGCTCTCATGGAGTCTAGACTTTCTCAGGAAAGTCCTGCTCTCATGGAGCTTGCTTACATTCCAGGGGAGATGGGGGGAGAGGGGACAGACAGTAAACAAACAATCAAACGAAAATATAATCTAGGATCCCATAGTTAAAGGGGCAATGAAAAATAAATAAAGCAAAGAAAAGGCATAAAGAGTGACAGAGGGTGTGAGGGTGGAGGGTGGTCAAGAAAACCCTCTCTGGGGAGGTCGGATTTGCATGGAGACTTGAAAGGCATGCCAGAGTGAGCCTTTCGAGTTTCTGGAGGAAGAGTATTCTAGGCGAGGAGACAGCAAGCGCAAAGTTGGGCGAGTGTTGGGTAAGGGAAGTGGAGGTGCTGTTTGCGGTAGAGTGCCTTCAGGATATAGGAGAGACAAGGCAAGTGAGGTCAGGTCAGAAGAAAAACATGGGATCTAGGCATGGACCATAAAATGGGAGAATGAGCGGATGGGGCTGGTGACTGGAGCCATCGCTGACTACAGGTGATGGTAGTAAGACAGCCAGATATTGATTGTGGATGAGAGGTACAAGTCAGGCAGGGAGGAGAATGACGTTGGCAAGGGGACATCACGCTCCACCAGGGAGGCCCTGCTGAGTCTCTAAACAAGCACAGTGGAGCAATGCAGGAAGGAGGAGCACAGGCAGCAGAGGGCAGAGCCCCTGTCCTGAGAAGGATGCAAGGGAGGGAGAGAGTGAAGAGACTCCACTTACAGAGCTGTGGAACAAGGAGGAGAAATAAACAAATGAAACTACACCAAACTAAAAAGCTTCTGCACGGCAAAAGAAATGATCAACAAAATGAAAAGGCAACCTACAAATGGAAGAAAATATTTGAAAATCAAGCATCTGATAAGGGGTTAATATTCAAAATACAGAAAGAATTCATACAACTCAATAGCAAAAAAACAAATAATCCAATTTAAAAATGGGCAGAGGATCTGAACAGACATTTTTCCAAATAAGATATGCGAATGGTCAACAGGTACATGAAAAGGTGCTCAAGATCACTAATCATTAGAGAAATGCAAATCTAAACCTCAATGAGACATCACCTCACATCTGTTAGAATGGCGATCATCAAAAAGATGAGAGATGACAAGTGTTGGTGAGGATGTGGAGGAAAGGGAACACTTGCTCACTGTTGGTGGGAATGTAAATTGGTGCAGCCACTGTGGAAAACAGTATGGGAGGTTCCTCAAAAAATTAAAAATAGAACTATCATGTGATCCAGCAATTCCACTTCTGGGTATTTATCCAAAGGAAATGAAAACACTATCCCAAAGAGATCCCCGCACCCTCGTGTTCACTGCAACTTTATTTACAACAGCCAAGACATGGAAACAACCTAAGTGTGTACTAACAGATGAATGGATACAGAAAATCCAGTATATTTGGAATGGAATATTATTCAGCCATAAAAAGATAATTCTGCCATTTGTGACAACATGGATTGACCTTGAGGGCATTATGTTAAGTGAAATAAGTCAGACAGAGACAGACAAACACCATATGACCTTTCTTATATGTGGAATCTAAACAAACTGAACTCATAAATAGGGAGAACATATTAGTGGTGGCCAGAGGCAGCGGATGTCTGTGGGGAATTTAGTAAAGGTGATCAAAACGTACAAGCTTCCAGTTAAAAGATAAAAAGTTCTGGGGATGTAATGTACAGTGTACAGCTAACAATACTGTATTGTACATTTGAAAGTTGCTAAGAGAATAAATCTTAAAAGTTCTCATACAAGAAAAGATATGTGTAACTATATGAAGTGATGGATGTTAACTAAATTTATTGTGGCAATCATTTCACAATATATATGTATATCAAATCATTATGTTGTACACCTGAAACTTATACGTTATATGTCAATTATATCTCAATAAAATTGGAAAAAATAAGTTAACTTATGTTTTTCAGTTCTTACAAAGGTAATAAAGGATCACTTACAGAATACAAGTAATAAAAGAAAAGAAAATGAATAACAGCTCTAACCACCCATAGCCTTTGTGCGTATCATGGTATAGAGCCTTCCTGCCTTTATATGAGCTTTCCTGTCAGAGAAAAGGCCTGAACCAGGCTATTACTGGGAAATTTCTGAGGGAGTTGGAGGACAAGAACTGTCAGGCAGACAGGAACCAGGACCCAGAGAATGAAACTAGATAGTAGTTCCTGCAGACTCCTGAGACACACCAATCCTCAACATCTGCCTGCCAGAAGTCAACTCTCCCCTGGGCAAGGCCAGCATCTGAGGCCCTCCCCTGTTTGCTCCACCTGGGTATCTGACTGAGGTCCCTCCCTTCCTTGGCACCTGAATTCAGAAAGCTGTCTCATCCATCATAGTCCTTTCTGTTGCCGAGGCCTCATACCTGTGCGCCTGCCTGTTGGGTCATTCCTCTTCAGCTCCCCAGGGGGCTCACTGCTGGCAATTGCATGGTTTTTGGCTACTTCTTCATTTGGACATCTGAAACTGGAGGCTCCCTTTTTCTTAAATGTCTACCTAGCTTCCAGCTCACTGCTTGCTCTCATCCTCATTCTTTTGTTGCTTCTACGGATAATTTTAACACCTGGCTTTCAGAACTAGGACATTCCCATTCCAGCCTACTGACCTCTCAAAACCAGGTCTTACCCAGAACCTAACCCATCCCCACACCTAGCATCTATCCAGACTCTTATCCAGGCCTGGATTTCACAGTCCCAATGCCCATTCAATGTCCACAATCAATAGCTATCGATGTCCCGAGACTGACACCAGTCTTTACCACTTCTCCCAATAGTCTGGTTAGAAACTAAGGATTGAAGACATTTCCAAACACATATATCTTATACAGTAATTTGTTCTCATTGAGGAGTGGCATCTGTAGCCTATCGCCAGGAGTAGAAGTCAGACTATTCCTGTTCACTGCATCTTGGTATCAGAGTCACCAAGGAAAACACAACTCAGTCAGGCACTGGATGGAACAATACTTGACTCACATAAAGAAGAGACAGAGCAAGATCAGCTTCAGTAGTGGGCATCTGTCCCTCGTGGCCAGGGGTCACTCCCAGCAGCAGCAGCACTGTTGGCCTGCACGTACCCCTCTTATGCCAAAAGATGAGGGACCTCATCCTCTTCCCGCAGGGGACAGATATAGCAGTGGGGTTGGCCAGGTGCCACATGACACATGTGCTTAAGCACAACAAAGGAGCACATACTGAGTCAAACAGGGAAAGATGTGCCCATACAAGGTGAACAGGTCAGCACAGGCTGTGAGGGCTCCATCTCTTGGGAAGGAAGGTTTCAGGCCCAAGGCCCATTCTTACGGGGATGAGTGCGGGTTGAAAGACTCCACAGCCAAGACCACCTTTCCCAACAGTTCTACTTTCAGTTACTCTACTTAGAAATAGTATTTGTATTATGTCAATAAATGTGTTATCATTCCTCTTCCAATAGCAATATAAATATATCTCAGTGAGTGGAATATTTTTATGAGTAATGGAGTTAAAGAATGCTTTTTCTGAATTAGTTTTCAGCACCAACTCTGTAAGACACAGATTCTCTTAAACTTACCTGAGGCCATGTCTTCCCCTCTTCCTGAAAATAAATCATAGACTTGGCATGAGACCATAACCCAAGTGCTTTGGACTGTCACTTACAAGGTTAGGAACACTAAATGAATAAATCTTAATGGACAAATTAGAATGGTTATATTAGAATCAAATCAATCAATTAAGTTAAAATTACCAATTTGAAAAATTAGCTATAAAAAAATGCTCATCAGTGCCTGCATTTGGAACTTGACTAAAATGTCTACAAGTTTTCTAGAAAGAACAGAAAGAATTGGTCCCTAAGCCCACACCATGACTATGCTCAGTGTTATTGCTAAGGCAATGAAGAAGTCCGCTGTTGGGCATTTCTAGCTAGAAGCAGATAGGGAGCCAATGCACAAAACTGCTCTCCCCCTTATGAGACGTTTCCATCCTGATCACAAGGGAGATTGGACCACGGGATCTGGATCCAAGTGGAGGAAAGGGGATGAGTCTTGACTTCCCTCACTGTCCAAATGTTCAGTTCAGGTGGCTTTGGGATGTGTACCAAAGATCTTAAGGAACTTGGAAAAAATCATCAGACCACTTGGATGCACTCTATTTTAAATTCAACCTTGAAATCACTTCTTGGACTACACTAAATAGGAGCACCTTCAAACCTGATGTATACAAATGCATATAATTAGGTAGCAACAGATTTTCTCAGACTGTAGCAGAATACATGAATAACATGATTTTACTGACTTAGCACATGCTTAATAAAGCTTTGGTCCCTGAAACATCACCAGTAGGATGACCATCTCCATGGTCTCAGTCTTAGAAAGGAGCTAAAAATACAAGTTTCTGAAACCAGTGAAGAATCAAAGATCTTTGAAACCTAGCAGGAGGTTAATTTGTCCTCAGGCACTATTGAATCAAGCTGAAGAAGGACCTCGAGGGATATGTTTATCACTATTGCAGAGTTCTTTAAACACAAAGCCCCTGACCCAAGAGATGGACAGAGTGGAGCTCTAGAAAATCATATTGTCTTCCCGGTCAGGACAGTGGCCCCTGCCTCATTACCTAACACCAACGGCACCATATTCCCCCACATAGTAGGGACTGATATACAAAAAGAGGCTTTTCTTTGTGGCTCAAAAAAAAAAATAGATCCACTTTTCTTTTTCTCTGTTCAGATGTGTGGGGTTTTATAGCACAGTGCTAGACCAGCTCAATACCTGATTGAAAAAACCTAAGAGGAGGATACAGAGGGAAGGCTGGGTTCAGAATGCTCTGTGAAAGTACATCTGTTTTATATGAGACACACAATCTGTCTCATTCCAACCTGCATTTCTGGGTCACTTGAGACATTTAAACCGCACTTATAATTAACAGCTATTTTTAAACAGCGAAAAAATAGAGCACTGGTAAGGTACAAAAGCATTAAAATTGCCCCAGTTTCGCTTTTCAATAGGACACACCACCGCAATATGCTTCAAGATCAAAGAGAGCTCAGAAAAAGAGAGAGCGAGAGAGAGACGGAGAGAGACAGGCCGATCAGTGGGGATAAATTGTTCCCATTATGATGGTGTAAGAATAGGGTTCTTTCAATTGAAACAATTTAATAACCACATTCATTACATTGGTGTCCACTTGGTTTTATCTGAGCAGTTTTTGCATAACTGGGGAGCAAGTTCAATTGAGCTTATTCTCTAGAAATTAAGATGTGCAGGGTTTGACATTCAGAAATTAAGCACTAATAGTCGAGCAAGCAGTTGTCTGGAGATTCCCCCTGGATGCAGTCAGATCTGCCTACCACTAATTATGTCAGACGCAAACTCATTCTCTAAAAGACCTGCCCCAAATTTTCATTAGCTCATTTGAAGGCAGTTAGGGTGATATTAGGGTTACAAGGGGTTACTAGAGCCTCTTCTTTGGAATATGTTTATAGAATCACTTTGCAGAGCTTCGCTAGCATTGCTTAAGTATAGCATTGCCATCTGTAAACTTGTTTTTCCCTCAGCTATCAACAGAGGAAATCTTTCAGAGCACTCTTCTAATATTCTGTGAGATCAAGAGAACCAAAAAGAATCACGACAAACACTGGAAGTGCAGATGTGACAAACAAGGGGATCATTGATTCAGGAGGGAAAAAAAAATCACTAATTTTCCAGAGTTGACTTCCGCTGTAGATATCTATATACCAGAAAAAGAGTGGGATTTTTTTGCCAACCAGCTTTCCTGAGAATGGTTACATTTGCCAGTTCTCAACTGCACTATGGAGCATAATGTGTCATTTGAAGTGTAGTTTATCCTAAAGTGCTATTTTAAAAAGATATTAGGAATGGAGCTGTAGAAATGTATACAGAAGAAAATCCGGGGTTTACATATGATGTATTAGACATACACAATCCATTCCTGTCTGCTACCCTCACTAGGAGCTAAATCATGTACAGGAACATTTAAAAGACATTTCCCAGTGTACACTAAATCCTTCTTTGTTTTCTCATTGCTGCCAAACAAGTGGAGAGTAAAGAATTGTTGGAACACACATTGGGTGGCAACTTCATAATAGCTGCACTTCTTCTTTCCTTCTTTTTTCCAGAAGACAAAGTGTAAAAACGGAGAAGTTACCCTTCCCTCTACAAAAGCTTTTAAATAATGGCTTTTCCAGGAGCAACTGCACTTCTCTCACTAGACCATTTCCCCAGATGGGATTTGCAATATAAAACCACCATAGATTGGCTTATTGAGGAAAGGGGATAGACTTGTACAAATCACTGGAAAGATAAATAAGCTATAGAGATCAATAAATAAAAGCCAGGCAGAAAAAAAAATCAAACTCCGGCATTCCAGACCAATTAAGATGTTATTTACTGCCCATGTGATTGTCACTTCGATGTTCTCCTTCCTCGTTTTCACACCATACGCATTTGTTTTGTTGAGAGTAAGATATATAACTGATGTGTAAATAGAAAATGATATAGATAGATTTCATGTCCCATAAAACTGTTAATCTGTGCTCTACATTAAATATAAAGTACATTTTTTATTTAGACACTGCACTGGTATAATTAAAATAAAGTATGCTTGCTTTATTTTTTCAGTAAGTCATTTCCAACCATAGAGATCAAATAACAGTGCAACAGCAGCATGAAATGTGGTTATAATAGCCTGAGACCACATTTCCTGAAACTAAAACATGGGAGATAATAGTGTGAAGGTACAAATTAAATGCAAATAAAACAGATTCCCTATTGTTGCTAATCCCTGGATTGGGTATTCACGGGGAAATTTAGCTGTAACGTTTAACTTCTTTGTACAGTAACCATTGACATATTATCAGTCACATTTTGAGGTCATTGACGGAAACTATCAGCGAAGGACTTAAGAAGACTACCTGTGCACCTTTCTGCAAGGGAATGGAAGTGGCCTGGGGCGAATCAAATAAAAATATACTGCCCAGACTGCCTCCGGGACACTTACGGCAGTTGGCAAATACTCATTGACTTGTTTCCTAATTGATGTACATTTTTGTGGCAACTTACTTCCATTCGCCAGCAGAAGCTCTTTTTGATTTCAGAGGTGTGTCAGCATGTCTCAGCAAGATCCCATTTTTGAGGGTGACTGCTCTGAAAACATCTCAAATTTTAACACAAGAGGACTTAAACAGTAGGCTTGTGTTATAATTTCTGCTTTTCCTATGCTGTAAGAAGCCCATACGCCATGGAGATGGAGTGTGGCTGGTGTAATATAGATGTTTTTAAAGTTGAAAAATAGGATTTAAAGTGAACTTAGCAGAATCACCTTTCGTCTCAAGTAATTTTCACACAGACCTTGCCACTAGTGTTTAAAATGGTCATTGAGCAATCAGTTTCTCGGGATTTCCAAGTGCACTGATCTGAGTAGATGTTCTAATGAGATATGGCCTTATTCGAGACAAGTAACTAACTCATGTTTTGGAGCTTTCTGGTAAACAATCTCTTTCTAGTCTTTTATAAGATGGCATTTGTCTTATGATTCTATAATTTGCAGCTCTCGACTTTCAGGAAAGTTTTGGGCATGTTACATTCTGTATTGTCACACTTTATAACAACAAACAGCAGTAATAGTGTAAGTGAAGCAAATAACTAACTTTCTTCCTCACTTCCAAAACTATCAGAGACTACCAAAAAGTTTCTGCAGTCCCTTCCTCACCTTGAAGCCTTATATATCTGAAAGAATAAAGAGCCACGTTTACACAAGTTAATCCAAACTTCATCCTTTTTCCATCTCCAAAATAAGGTGCACATAGCCCTAGGGGCACACGAGATGATGCACAGGGGTGCAAAGAATCCTTTAGAAAGTCTGCTTTTATTTATTTATATATTAAAAGAAATGAAGCTTTACTACTAAAATATATACTATTAATGTAGATAACAGCATAGTTTAGAAGGAAATGTACATATGTTGGGGTGCATACTCAAATTTTAAAACTATTTTCATGCATGATTTTTAACGTTTGGAGACTACTAGGCTAGTGTCTGCTATTAATTCTTAAAATATTGGTATGAGAAAGAACTCTCAGAGACTCCATGTGGTAGGCAGACTAATGTCTCCCCTACAAAGATGCCCCCAGCCTTCTTCTCCAGAACCTGCGAATATGATTTCTTACATGGCAAGAGACTTTGTATATGTGGCTCAGGATATGGACCTTGAGACAGAGATTATACTGCATCATCTGGGTGGGCCCAATCTCATCACGTGAGTCTTCAAAGGTGGAGAACATTTTTCGGCTACAGTCAGAGAGAGAGAGAGATGTGACAATGGAAAAGGGTCAGATGGATGCCATGTGAGAAAGATTCCACTTGCCATGGCTAGTCTTGAAGATGGAGGAAGGGGCCACTAGCTAAGGAAGGTAGATGTTCTCTAGAAGCTAGGAAAGGCAAGGAAAATGATTCCCCCCAGAGCATCCAGAAGGAATGCAGCTCTGTCAACAAGTGATTTTAGCCCAGTGAGACCTCTAACCTACAGAAGTGTAAGATAATAAATTTGTGTTCTTTTAAGCCACTAAATTTGTGGTAATTTGTTATGGCAGCAATAGGAAATTTGTACACTCCATCTGCCCTAACTAATTTTGAATCCTGGAGTATTAGGACAGATTTAAGTACTACACCAAATGGACTCCAGTTGCAATCAGTTAAACATTTTTTGGTTAACATCTCTTGAGTTTACATCACTAGGGGAACAAATAGCAGCAAAGTATGACAAGATAAGTTGAAGAAATATTATTTGCAAAAATAGAAATAGAATAGGAACAAGACTTTTGGTCAAGAAGAGGTGAGAGTTTTCAGATGCGATCTTTGCCCATTATCTGAACATTATCTGCAGTGCCCAAATCTAAGGCACCTAGAGAACTGTAAAACTCATTCCTCAATATTTGAACTTCAGAAGGTAAAATTTCTAGGAATGACAGTATCGTGCTGGAAACATTAATGTGCCAGCATGAAATAATATCATTCTGTAGGAGGTAATAAAGGCATGAATTATGTCAAACTGTATTTGGTTCATGGATGTTACTGTGTTTCTTATGGGCAGATACAGCTAACAGGCACAAGAACACCTGCCCGCGTCCTCAGAAAATTAAAGTTGTGTGCACAAACATCAGTCTAAGAAATTAGGGGACCGTTTGTGGCAAAATGAAAATGTGCCATGTTATAGACACACATCCTAAGGATATGGAATATCTCTCGTTACAGCAGAACATAATTTTTCTCCTTGTCTTACTCATCGTAGAAAGAACCATTAAGCCATTTACATTACAAGCGGTGGCTTCCACTCCTGTTAGGTAATATAATATGCTAAGTGAACTTGCTGCTATGCCAAATAGTGCTCCGTTATGGACTCTAGCCATTAATTGGTTTGGGGTCATTGGCCGTCTCAGTTAATGTGAGGGATCTATTCTTCTTTAAGTAAAATGTTCAATAGCATCTCCTATTGAAATGGGTCAGATTCAAACGATATGAGTCATTATGCATGTGCCAATGTACATGTGTACGGGTTTTCCTGTATTTATTTACTTAACGGTAAGAAAACAGAGTCCATTCTGCCAAGTTTAAAGAAAGTATTTACAGGTGCCATTGTGTACCAAAGTTGTTTAAAAGTCTGAGGAAAACGTGGCACAAGGAAAATGAAAAACTATAAGCCTCATTGTGATTTGACCCTCTTGGAGCTAAAGCACTAAGGGGGAAAAGCTGCCTTTCTCTTCTTTGCTCCTGTCTGCAGATGCATACAGATGACACTGCAAAGAGAACCATCACTTCTGCTCCGACCTGGATAATAATGTACTCAGTTAATCTACACCACACAGAGTCATCCTCTCAAAAAGTAATTCACTTCTTTAAAAACTGGAAGGAAAATAAATATGGTGCAGTAAAATTGTTGAGTAGAGGAATCTATCTGGACATTTCACAAAACATTTCATTATGCTGACAATTCCCAGAAGTACTCTCAAGAGTGCTCTAAGCTGAGGATTACTGCACTGGAGCTGATGGACTTTTTTTGTAGCCCCTTTAAAAGGCAGTGAACCGTTTTTCTATTTTATTTAAATAATGCCCCTTAAAATGGATTTTTAGAGGTATAATAACTCCTTAAGAGTCAGTTATGCTAAACAGTTTCTCTTGATAGAAATGTTGTAAAACTCGTTAACTGCACAATTTCAGATGCCGGCTTGGTGAACACTAACTGACATGTGAATGACCAGAGTTTGTAAAATAAATTGCAATAGTTGTTGTATCACACAGCTCGCATTGCACAAGCTGGAGGCCATGAGGGGCTCCAACCTGACAGAAAATTACTTCAAGATGAATGAAAAGTGCTTGTTTCTCTTTATTAGTTTTTAGAGAACAATGAAAATGTTGAATTGTTTACAGAGGGCTGATTAAATGTGGTCAGTGGGGCCATGTCCCGGCTGCTAACTGCTGGCCTTCCCCTCCCGCTGGCCCCCAACCTCCACACTCACATGCCATCCCGCGCCGAGCGCCCAGCCCCCACCCCTTGCTCCCTGCCACATGCATCTTCTTATAGGCTATTATGGCTGCACATCTGTGTGTGAAATGTGCTCGTTCTGACATTCCACTGCTGCTCGGCGCTGCAGAGGCCTTTGTTAGGTAAAACACTGTTGTCAAGCCTAACAAGCAGGTCATGCAATTTGCTGGACACTGCGACAGAGAATAGCCCAGGATGAATTGCTTTGGCCTCAGACAATGCTCAGTTCCATATTGGAATACATATGTATTTCCTTCATTGTGCAGCTCTACAAAAAGTCATGACATTTTGTTTTTTTCAGGCTTTGATTAAAAAAAAAATATGTTGCTAGGGCTAGACTACCACAAAATAGCCTGTTTGTTGTATTTACTTAGGATAACTACTGTCTTATGGCTAAAGGAAAAAGGCATGAAGTGCTTTAATTGGTCATTTGCGGTTTAAATCCCATTTACGTTTTACCAGAAAGCACAGTGAGAGGAAAGGCACGAGCTACGGCTTCAGCTGGCTCTTTGGTGTATTTAAAGGGGTGGTCAAAACCAGGGCATTTAGGAGGATGTTGCGGAGAAGGATTCTCACTTTTTAGTTCCACAAAGTAAACAGCCCTTGATGGAAAGAAATATGAGAACTCATTAATAAGCATATGCCAGGCAGGAAGAAAACAGTCTTTTTACCAGACCACACTAAATGAATCAGATCCAGAAGATGTTTTGGTAAACTAAAAAATTAAGCAAAAGCCAACCACTGCCATTTCAGCTCAACAAACAGCCTTCCACAGCCCATTCCCTTCCGCCTTCCTAACCTCTCCCTTACACACACTCACACACATGAATACGTGCACATGCACACACGCACGTGTGCATGAGTACACACACACGTCGGGGTAATCAGCAGTCTTTGGGAGCAGTTCAAATGCTATTTGTGACATTGTGACACAATACATAGCACACACCCCTAATGTGCAGGCAGGATTCTCTTCCCCTCTGTGCAGAACATGCATTCTGAGCCTATTATGTGTATAGACAATGGCATGTGTAATTACCTTTCTAGGGTGGCAATTATTCCTCAGAATCAACAACCAGAGTTAAAGCATGTTCCCCCAAAAGACGTTGGGGGATCAATTCTGGGTCAATTACGTCAGGCTTTGATTTATCACATGGTATCACATGTTAAAAATAAAAAAGAAAGTTTTTAAAAAAAGAGCACTATAAGGTAAAGGCTAAAGGTTTGACTCAAATTGGTCTGTTTCCAACTTTCCCTTCTCCCAATTGCTCTGCCCCTCCGCCATTCTCAGAACAACTGTGATTTGCTGGGTTTTATCTCTGAGACAGTTTGCTGTTCAGGAATACTAAATGCAGTGAATCTGGACTAGATTCAGATCTGATCTGCCCCTCTCCCAGGCACTGGGACTTTCTCCTGGGATGCAGCAGAGGGTAGGGGTCAATAGTTCAGCCTTTTGAATCTGAGAGATCTAGATTTAGACCCCTATGACTTCACCAAGACACACGCCTCTGCAGTGGATAACACCTTCTTCAATGGTTGTCGTGAGGTGTAAATGAGATAATTCAGTGAGAGGATGCAGGTAAAGCACTTAGCCCAGCAGCTGGCACATCATGTCGTGAGTACCCAGTAAACAGAGTGATTGATCTGTTGACGGACAAGCCAGAGGAGGAAGAGCGGAGCAGCCCTTCCAAGGCCCCACCCTTGTGTAGAACGGGGCCAGGGCCAAGGGCGGCAGAGTGGAGGAGGGAGCAAATCACAGGGCTGACGTGGTTAAGTCCAAGTCACCAAGGAAGAGGCCCAGTGGACTAGACTGTCTATGAAGAATCCAGTTGATCTGCACTCCTTCTAAGTAGATTGACTATAAACTGCAAAGCAATAAAGGTGTTACTCTGTTGGCAAGACCCCCTCTGTCTTTATAGAGCCTTAAGAACCCTAGAAGAAAACAGCTACTTTACACGCCTTGATCACCAAATGCTTACTGAACACACACCCACTATGGACCAGGCACCATGCTAGGCACCAGGAATAGAGATGGTCCCACCTAAAAATCTCCCAAAACAGGAAATAAATATCTACAATTAGTACAACACAGGTTCATAACTCAGATTTCCTGGCAGCAATTTCACACAAACTGAAAGTGACATAACAAATATCCACTACCACCATCAGAAGTTTGAAGGTGGGTCAATTCATTCTATTAAGGATGAATCATATAGCTAAACTCATTGGTCAAATTAGAGCTATTCCTTACTGAGGAGCAAAATAACAGTTTTTAGAAATTAAATTAAAAGGGATGGTATGAGAATTCTCACCAAATTCTTTAGGGAACAATATAACACCCCATTCAAAGAACACTTTAAACTCGTTTTTTATGGAGAAACATTGTTTATCAATAAGAGGGAAACAGTACTTACACAATTCATTTCTCAAATGGCACACAGTGCTATTGGCAGTATGTATTGGCAGCTTAATTAAGAAGTCTGTTGATGATGCTGAAAAAAACGCTGGCACATTTTCAATTCAGATGGACACTACTCAAGACAAAGATATGTTTTTGGTTGGCTCATACATACTAAAATGTGTCACAGACACTACATAAAATGTCTAGTGTCTACAGTCATGTTAGTGTCAACACTGAAAAAATCATGACCTGTACTTATTCTCAGACCAGAAATAATTTTTCAGAAAAATTGTATAGTCATTCAACTTATGGAACACAGAGGACAACACAGTCAACACTGACATAGTTAGCCAAATGTTCACACAGAGCCATTACCCAGGTCTGTTTGGCTCCTTCCCTGTCCTCTCTTGGGTCCACAAGCAATACCCCCAAGATTGATCCAAATCTTCCCCTTCTCCATGCTAATAACTCACCCAGAATGGCAGGCCCCCAGGGCATGGAAGGTAGGGCCTATACAGACAACAGATGTAATTTGCCTCCCCACTCCTCAAGAAATGTACAAACACAAAATATTTTTGCAACAGCCAACTACACCTAAGTGGGAAAAAAGATTTAAGTCAAATTAACTCCAACTATAATGTGTTAATATCTCTAAAGTCTATTGAATATGGAATCAATAAAATGAACCCTACCTATTGGAAGTCCAAAAAAAAAGGAATTAAGACGTCCTGAGTTGCCCACATTAGGAGGTTTTTTTGTCTTGTTTTGTTTTTTATTAAAAGGAATACTTACTGAATACACTTTTCCATTCATTTGTTTCCTGTCTTAGGGACACATTTAATTAAGAGCAGAAGACAAAAAAACAAATGTGCCCTAAAACTAATTGTAAATACATTGAACACAGGAACCACAACTTATTTGTCTCCCTCATTTTCTCTCCTCTCTTTTGTTCAGTGATTCACACATAGTAAGTACTCAGTTAAGTTGAAAAGGCCATGCACATTTCAGTTCACATTAATTTGGAGGGGTTGCACTGATTTAAGGAGCAGCTGAGACAAAAAGAATAGGTTTGATCTCTGATTTCTGGCTAGTGAGGCACACTGTCTTGAAAACTTCCTTTGCTGAAGCTTGCATAACACTGGCATCATTAACTGCTGGCCGCCGTGGCATTCTTAATGTTTTGATCTGTTTCCATTTTTGCTGACGGTAACAAGATAATTCTCCAATGGTTGTCTTTCCAACAAGAAAATGTGAAAGGTGATTTGAAGCAGGTATTCAGTGAAGCAGGGAGTACTCAGTCTAACCCCGTCCTATAGACAGTACATCTGTGAACAAAATGGAAACAAATTATTAACCCAAGCCTTTCTAAGAACAACTTTTCAGAAGTACAACGGTTGGTCTTTTGCTGATGACTAAAATTATTTAGCTCAACATTTCAAAAATACAACCAGGATCTTTTATGGTGATAATTCTGTTAAAGTTTTCATTCCTTACCTTAAATAACAACTTTGAAATCCATGCCACCCCCAGGAGCAGAGCCAAGCCTAATAAAATCAGAAACACCACATATCTATGCATTGGGAAAACAAAGTTTCCCTACCCAGGTAAGGATTCTGTATTTTCTTTCCTTGTCTTGATAAACAGGAATGAAACCCCTCCTGAGGTTCCAAGCCCCATTACTGCATGAACAGTGAAGTCCCCGCCTGTGTCCCATCATGGAGCACCAGAGTGGAGGACTGGGAAGCAAGGGCTGCAGATGGAGAAGCCTGTTGTGCAGCAATCCGGCCGGGCAGGAGCACACTTTCCTCAGCAAAGGCTCTGAAGGAAACAGGTGGGTAAAAGAGGCATGCACGAACACTTCAAACATCGGCTGCAGCAGCAAAAGCCCACGAAAGCAGCATGGAAGGATCCAGATAGGTCCCACCTAAGGCTTCTTAGTCATACTCATACACATGTATATTGTAACACTATCCAAGACCAGGAGAGACAGATTTCTTTGCAAGAAACATTTCTATTTAGTCTCAGGCTCAAGGGCCACCGTCTCTCTGAAATGTCCCCCTGCAGACCCACGTAGTAAGGTGTAGAGCCAGTGAACACAGGAGTAAGCTTAGCCTGAACACAATTTATTTACTAACTTACTTTATTTATTCGGGTTTTCTAAAATAGGCCAAAAGTGATTGTATCTGTATTTAAAACACCCTTCAGCTCACAAGCAAAAATGTCATACTACATGAACATTTAAAATCCACCTGGAATCATTTTAGGTTCTTACTTTAACCATTATATCAAATTTGTCACTGAAGCCGGTTACTTCTTAATTTGAAACGTCTTTTGCAGTCCCCTTTCCATCTGAATTTCTCCTAAATCCTCCCCGCTTTGTCAGGCCCTGTTGTCCACAGCTGGGACTGTGACAGCCTCTGAGCCATGCCTCGGTCTCCTCTGCTGTAGTCTCAACTCCTTCCAAGTGATGCTGCCTCCACAGGGCCTCCACTGCAGCCACTCATTCGTAGATGTCTCTGAGCCAGGGCCCCTGAAGTCTCCACTTGAGAGGCTCAGCACAGCTATGACCTTCAATTCATCCTCACCAGGCAGGCAAAAGAGAAGCAACCCCACCAGCCAGGTAGTGGGACTGGAATTCCTTTTGTGGCCACAAATGCACTGAGTTTACTCTGCACTGCTTCATCATCCGTTCTCCCTGTGTTTCCCTACCAATTCCAGACGTGCTGGCCCAATCTCCAAAACTGGCTTCTGCACTGACTAGCTTTCCTATTTCCTATAATGCCTGTGACTTGCCCCGAACCTGAATCTACTTGACCAGGGCCTGATATAACCCTTCCCCAGATTCTCTTCCAGGACTCCAGCTGCTGGCTGGGATCCAGCTATGATTCGATTTCCCACTGCCATGACACCACCATTCCTGACTCTGAATCTCACCTGCTATCTACCTGCTATCTGGTTGCCCAAACTGCCTGCTAAATTGAATCTCCTCAGATCCAAGATCTTCCCTGAATCAGTCTCAAGATCATCACATCCTCTTGGTCACTGAGAATTGGATTGCTGGCTAACCCTTGTGCAGCCAGGCTCCCAGTCTCTGATACACCTAGTCTTGACTTCCTCCTGCTCCCTGCAACCTATGTTGCTGAGATCCTGCATAGGCAACACCCATTCCCAGCCTAGAAAAATTCTAACACTATAATGTTCTTGTACTATCTTTTATTTATTCATTCATTCAATGTCAGTCATTTATTAATTTATCCTCATGTCATTCCATAAAAAATTAAAGAGGTAAACATTAACTTAGTTTTAAAAAAAATCTTACATGACTACCTATAGCCTAAACCCTGCCTGATGTTTGAAGTATTCCACTTTCCTATTCCACTTGACTTCCTAGTCTCCAACAAGAAGTCTCTGCTTCAGGCACACAGGTCTACTGACCTCTGAGCTCATTCTGACTCTTTGTTCATGCCCTCTTTTCTGTCTTCTTAATTAATTCCTTTTTTCCTTCAGCACCTTGCTCATGACATGATCTAAGTAGCCTTCCCCAAGAAACAAATCCACATTGACTTATCCCTTATCTGGATTCCTCTGGAATAATCAATATCACACAGTTTAAGTACTTGGTTTTCACTAAATGTTTCATATTATATATTAGCTCCCCAAACAGACTGTTAGTTCTTTGAAAACTGAGATAAAGGCCATGTCCTGTACTTGTTACAGTGCCTCCAAAGCACTTGATGTTGACCCCTAGTGGGAGAGCATAGTTCCACTTCCATCTTCTCCCTACCCTTACCCCACTGCCCAGCCCCACCTCCATGCAGGAAAAGAGACAAGATGACTGAATCAAGTTACTGGACTCAACTGAACCTCGTAAAAGGCCTGGAGCTTCTGGTCTATTGAGAGAAAAGGTTAACATTTTGACTTCTGTAGGCTGTGGTCTCTTTGGAGTTGGTCTCTTAAGGTTCTCACTCTCTTCGGATTGCTCCTCTCTACTTCCATGTGGCCAGTGAGGTGAAACAGGTCTGGAACCGCCCGCCACCCGGGAGATCCTCCCCAACATGCACCACCTCCCTCCACCAGATAAGGCCTAGAGCAGACTACTTAGACCAACTCTAACTTAAACCTTTTATTTTTCTTTCTTGTTTTTCTCCTGCCTCATCTAACCGCTAGTGAAGTAGGATCTAAAGAGCTAGACCCAGGAGAAAAGGACCAACGTGGCCTATCTGTATGCAAGACACAACATTTCCAAGCAGCTCTGCATGGATTACTAAACTCATCAGAAATTGCTTTAGGTTTGGGGCAGGGGGACGGGGAGGGTACAGCACCCAGGTAACTAATAAGAATAGATGTGTATATACTTGAAGTCTATCTGGTCTGGTGCTTATCTCCTCCAAGCACCTGTGGCCCCAGAAGATACCCAAGTAAGGATCTGTGGGTCCATCTCAACATAATTACTAAGTATATTCTCAATAAATACTTAATTGATTTTCCTTAGTAAATGTCTAAACTTTATCAGAATAGACCAAGAATTCTAAGAAACTTTGAAGTTCTGGGTCAGAGTTGTTTATGATTTCTGTATTGAATATACACCTCACTCAAACCTTAACTTTATTTCTTAAAGCCATTTCTCTAAGAAAATATCTCTTACAACATAGATCTTTGAGTTTGACACCTTTTTGCGAGTGAGGATGCAAGCAAGACAAATCCTGTGGGTTTTGTAAGCCTTTCTGCCAAAGACTAAAGCCAGTGAGCTTCTTCTATTGTGAAATTTTAAATTAGCACTTGCAGATGACCATAGTCCACTGTAGAATCATGTAATATTCATGATATCTCACATACTTTGAATATTTAAATATGCCATGCACACACTATATACATGCATATATACATAACCTTGACACTTGGAAAGAAATGGATAATGGATGTAGGCATATCCCAAAGTCATGAGATCATTTGCCACTTGTTCAAGTCTGTGGCCAAAACTCCACTTTGAAATAATGCTCTTAATTAGCATGTGATGTAGAGACTGCCTAATACCCATTCTCTCCTTTTTCCTGAATTTTGAGAGGTACATGGTCACCAAGACTATACTTTCAGGTCACCCTGGCAGCTAGGTATGACTAGTGGGATGTGAGTAGAAGTTAGGAGTGCAACATCTAGGGAATGCCTTTAAAGAGAATGCTTATTTATCTTCAGACATATGAATGACGCCAACCCCAGGGATAGCAGAGTAGTAAGATAAAAGTTTATTTCTTCCTTATCCAACAGTCTAAGCATAAGCAGTCCATAGGTGATACAGCAGCTCCACTGTGTCTAAGCTTGTTTAAGCCACTATATTTCGGAGTCTCTTAACCAGTATACAAGTTAGGTTGTTGTAACAAATACAACACTATAATGCTAGCTCTGCTACTTCCTAGCTATCCAACCTTGGACAAATTACTTAAACTCTATGAACTTGTTTCTTTCTCTGTACCGACCTCGTAGGTAGCTGTTAGCAACCTGAGACTGTCTTTTTTTTTTTTGCTTCCCGTTATATCCTCAGCTTCTAGCACAGTGTCTGCATATAGTAAGCATTCAATAAAAACTCGTTATTATTGGTTTTCCTGTTGATATGCCCAATCTAGACAAATAATGCCATACCTTACAACTAACCATTAGGTACTTCCAATAAAGATCTGACATAATACAACTAATTAACATGGTGTGCATTAGAATGATCACATTTTCTGACCCAAATCTTAGAAAACATGGTCTGACAAAAGCTTTTTTTTTGACTTGTGAATTTATTTATACAAAAATTCTTATACGTTAAACCATAGGTTGTCAACTTAATGAACCGACTTTACTTTTAAAAATTATCTGCTTAAATTGAGGAATCCTGGAAAGTCAAAGGCACAGAGTCCCTATAGCATTGGTTCTGTTCCCTTTACTTTTTATTACAAGGTTCCACTGTACATGCATATGTTGAAAAAATAAACTGATTTTTATAACATATTTATGGTTGTCAATTTGAATAGTAATAGTTCAGAATCTCAAGAAAAATAATTCTTATGTTTTCCCAAAGGAAGATAGGCTCTTCTTGCTTCTAAAAAAATAGCTTGGATGCGAGTTTTCAGTAAAACACATTTCTCCTATTGAAGAGCTCTTAATAAACATACACACCTGGCTGCTTTCATTTCACCACAAGTGGCACCCATTTGCCAGTCATCGGAGTAATTCAGCCTGATCTGTGGAGGTGATGGATTCAGACAAACTGTGTCAGCCTGTCATTAAGGGGAGGATAGATTACTGTATAGACTCTATGCAGGACGTTATAGTGCTTACATTTCTCATCCATACAGCCTATGAAATGTAAGGGAAAGCAAGAAGATGAAAATAAAGTTGAGCATGGACTTACTGCTTCTCTCTCCAATGAGTGATATGAGCTGGTCACCAGTCTACACTTTCTACTACTTATATATAAAGTTCCATTTCTTTCAGGCTAATATAAAGACCTTTCACAAATGACACAAAGATTGTGCACAAAATTGACCATTCAGTCTAATTTGAGGCCTTGTGCTTCCACTTTTAAAATATTATTCTTTCCTCCTTCACCATACCTACCTATATAGCCATTTTTGCTTCTGTATAATTATTTATTTACATACGTAAAATTCTCATCTAAAATGGAGATTATATATCTGGACTAAAGTTCATTAATTGGGTGGACTGAAGACGACAAGTCTGAATTAATGAAAAGTCTAAACTATGGACTATTGTCAAAAAGATCATAATAGCAGCAACAGCTGATGTTTGAGAGTTGAGTACATGAAAATCACTGCACTGAACACTTCACATGCATTTAGTCCTCATGACAGTCCTGGGGCAGGTATCATCATCCCATTTTTATGAATTAGAAAATAAAGAGAAGATAAGTAACTTGCCTAAAGCCGTGTAGCTAACGAGTGGCAGAACTACTTCCAAACCTGAGTTCGTCCGTCTCCGAGGCTCATGTTATTTACCACCACACCAAACTACTGAGTTTTTCCTTCAATCAATAATAATAATAAAGCAATATCTCACATTAGGTTAACAAAACTCTAAAGTGCCCAAGAATCCTGCTTTGGTGAAAAAATGAGAAGCATTTGAAATTAACTCACCAATTATTTTAGGTGGGTAATAATTACCTGCCATTTACAAAGCACCTACTGCACACCAGGCACTTTCTATACATTAAATCTAACCCTCACAGCAACCTTATAAATTAGATAATTATCTCCATCTTACAGATGAGAGAAAAGATACTCAGAGAAGCTAAGTAATTTGTCCAAGGTCACATAGCTAGTAAGTGGTACAGTCTTGCACTATGCCATTCTGCCACACTACCTCATTACCTCTCTTGCAAGGCCTTTCTCTAAAGTGCTTGAAAAGGCTGCTTTTTAAAGTAATAGTGCCATCCCCCGTAATTGTATTTATACTAGTTATTAGCTCAGCAAAGCTTTAGTTCAGAGACAATGCAAAAGTAAACTTTAACCCAGGCCCTGCCCCCATTATCATAAATTCCAAATTTAGTGAGGTCCATGTTAATGGGTTTTATTGTATATAAAAAAGAGTTTAACAGTCACTTAGCCCTGCTCTACCTCCATTAACAAATCTAAAAAGCCATACAAAGGTGAAGAAAGGAAGAACAGTGACCTCAAAACTAAAACAGATAAGAAGTGCCTATAATTTGTACTCAAGCAAAAAAGCCATAACACACAACATATGCCAATGCAACAATACAGTACGCATGACAATATGTAACAACAAGTTCAACCCTACAAGTTTAAGCACTCTATTCATCAATTAAAGAAAATTAATCCTAATCAGATGTTCATATTAAGGAATATAGCCATAGAAAATCAGCAATAATAATTAAAAGTCCATTTCAAATCTCTTCGGTGAGCAGTGAAATGATCTAACAGAGCCAGGCTGCCTGGTCCTTTCTGCAGTGTTGTATAAATGTGCACATTATGTGAAAATTCTTGGCTGTTTAACATGGTTGTCCTTGCTACTCATGCTGCACTTGTTTCTAATGAAGACATGCTTCCATGTGCACCGTGAGTGGGAAAAATGTACAACCTGTGACAGTCAAGCACATGTCTGCTCTGAAAGCCAAGTCCATCATACAAAGGGTTTTCCCACACAGGTCATCAGTGTTGCAGATTCCAGACAAATCCTACCTGCTGTGGAACGGGCTACCGGAAGCAGGCAGCAACCCACAGCTCTGTCGTGTGGCATCATGTTTACTTTCTTTTCTTTAGGTCAGCTTGCACATGAGCTGCCCCGGGCCTCTCTGCAAGGGAAATAGCCTTGGAACACAAGCAAAACGCTCTCGGTAAAGGGCAGTCCAGCTATTCTTTCAGGCCTGATGCACTGTGGGGTAGGTGGTGGAACCAGATTTGAGATCATTTGAAGTTTGGCTATACTCTTAATACTTCACCTGCTTCCTGGTGATAGAGTCAAGGCTTAAAAGGGACCAGTTTGCTGAGAGCCAGCTTTGCTGTCTTGGACACTCAGAATGAACTAATCTCCCATTGCTACTCAACATGAAGTATAAAAGGATAAACTTCCCTACTTTATGAATGTAAATTAATCCAAATGTCTGAGACCACCATAACGCTCATAATCCTGTGTCTTGTGTTGCTTGATTGGCTTGCAAACCTGACTCACCAAAGTACTACCTGAGGATTCAGTCTTTACTTTCACTTCCAACCCACTTGGCCAGAGCAGCATAACTACTACCATTTCTTTTACAGTCCATTTCAATTTCAAGTCATTGGAAGGCATTACTGAAAAAGAATATGAAGTCTCATCCTCTGAACTTTTCAAAGTCAGAGAAAGAAGAAAATACCCTTCCTGGGAGTGTGGGATAAACTCTGAGCTCTCTCAGAATCCTTCCCAACCTATGAGTCTCTGATTGCTATTAATCAACTCAATCTTATGAGATACCCAGCAATTCCACTTTGAGGAATCTTTCCTATAGAAATACTAGCACAAGTTCACAAAAGAAAAAAAAAAAAAACACTACCCTGTTCACTGTAGCATTGTTTGTAACTGCAAAAATGTGAAACAATCTAAATGACCAACAGTTGAAGAATGATTTATTAAGGACCATTTGAACCGTAGAACACCATTCAGTCATTAAAAAGTATAAAATAGGTCTCTACTGACATGAAAATGTGTTCGGTAAAAAAAGGAAAATGCAGAACAAAATGTACAGTGTGTTACCATTTTTGGAAAAATACAACTGTGTATGTATATAAATAAATGTATACAGAGCAAGATTATATGAAACAAAAATATCTGTTTTAGAGAAATATAAGTGTAAATATATAGCTATCTATGCTTCTGTGGTGTGATATTTAGGTAAACATATTTATATTATATACTTATATATACATACATTTGGATATGCATAGAAAAATCAGGAAGAATTAGTCAGCTCTGACTGCTATAACAAAATACCATAGACTGGGTGACTAAAACAACAGACTTTTATTTCTCACAGTTTCGGAGGATAGGAAGTCCTATCAAGGTGCTGTCTGATTTGGTTCTTGGTAAGGGCCCACTTCCTGGCTTACAGACAGCCACCTTTGTGCAGTATCTTCACAAGGAGGAGAGAAAGACAGAGAGAGGAACCAAGCCTCTGGAAAGTGAGATTGGGAAGGAAGGACTTTAACTTTTTGTTTGTACACACTAGTGCATTTATTTAGGTTTCTGCGCAATTCCCAAAAATTGAGACACCTTTCCCCTCCTGTCTTCTGAACAAGAAGTAACACAAAAATAAAACAGATGAGAGGCTAGAATATAATCTTTATTACTGATTGAGGTCAGGGTTGGCGAGGTAGCTGAGTGTGAAAGGCAAAAGAAGCCTGGCTGTCTAAACTACAGAATTAGTCCACCTCCACAAGCCAGGCCAGTGCTGGGCTAGCATGGGCTCCCAGCCTCAGGGAGAATGTAGGCTCTTGGTAGGCAGGCCCTTCTTCATGTAGAAGAAGGGTAGCAAATAACTGAGCTGGCCCACTTATTCACTCCAAATTCACCAATTATGTAAGCCACTCTCCCTCTAGGGCAGTGAGAAAAGTGGTCTGTCAAGTAGGAGTATAGTCTTTGTCTGCGAAAGTAGTATCAGTGGTGGCTGATTCTACATTGTAACAGGTTAAAGGGCGAATGGTGAGAAGGCAGAAGCAAGAAAGTAGACAAGTCACAAAGAACTGAAAGAAAGGAAACTGGGAGTATGGAATTTAGGAAAGGATTTTTTTTTAAGGAAAAAGCCAACAAAATGTCAAATGTGGAAAGTGGAAGAGACCAAATAATTTATAGCAAGAGTCTACACACAGTGATGGAATCATGGACACAAGCAAAGGTAGATGCCTCTTACTGAGACATGACTAAAAGGGAAAGAAAAGGAAAAGCCAAAGTGATTTGAGGAAGAGATGAAGGAGGGGAGCTGAGTTCGTATCACAGGATCAGTTTTGTAAAAATGTGAATAGATTCTAGGGAAAAAGCCAGACAACAAAAATTAAACTTGCGAACTGCCACAGGGCTGGCTGTGCTAAAGTCATGACAAAAGTCAGCAAAACCAAGACCTACTTGTAAATGTTTTATCATACTGTGAAACTTTTGAGAAATTATGTGATTTATTATTTATAAGACATTGCTTAGATTAGTATTGATGCATCTATACTCTATCACTCAACATCGTGCATCATAATATTAGTTTATTCACATGCCCCTTTGGCTCTGGAAACCCTAAGGAATAAAGTTTTTCATAAACAACAGTAGTTTAAGCTTGACTGGCCCTGTGCAATTTTTCCTTGCAATTCTGGCTACCATTACACCATATTGTCCAAATCACAATGCAGTACAAGTAAAATCAAACAGACCAAAGAAATTAGTGGAAAGATTCATAATCTAAAAACCCAGCTCCATACTTTTAACTAATAGAGACTAAAGTTTCTGCACTGGAAATGTTTCTGTACTTCCACTGATCTATTTTCATGCATGGTTTCAACGGTCACAGAAGTTCTGGTAAACAGATTATCTTGAGTTAAAAAAAAAAAGAGGGAAAAGCTTCATATCTTTCAATAGTCTCCAAAATTATATCCTTGATCAGGTCTTAAAGTTATGTTCCAAGTCTCCATTCCTCCGTGTGGCTTAGCTTTACAACCAGCTGCCCCCTCTTAACTAGCAGTTTTTGACAACATTCAGATTTTGCAAAATGTGTGCTACAGCCCCTTCTCAGACTGCTCAGCAGCTGGTAAAGTCATACTGCATTGGGTTAAGTGTGGAGGCTGGCACCAGAGAGGATCCATAATGGTGATTATCATGCAAATCAGCCTCCTGCAAGTCCGGCTCCTCCAAGAGGCCTTCCAGCTCTGCTTTCCCGATGTCGCTTCATTGTCCCCAGGATAAAGGCAACTATCTTCGCTGCTGACACTGGACGTGACTGAGATTGGTTCTCCCGACAGAGATTAGTGGGCAGCAATGAATCTTTCACTTGGGGTAGAAATATGATTTTATTTAAGAAAATAACCATACATAATTGGGCTTCTGTCACTTTAAATTTTAATGGTGAGAGTAATATGGAGGCTTCTGGAACTTTAAATTACAGCTTTCAGAAGCTTCACACTGAATCTTTCAATTATTCTCTGTAAGTACTTTCTCAAAGCATGTGCCACCATGACATTGATATCACAATTCAAATCTAAATTCAAAACTGACTGCAAGGCTATGAGCTATGTGCTGGCGTGCCGGCTGCCTCATTTTATCTTTGAACATCTGACGAGGAGAATCAAGAGACGCTCTCCCAGAGCCCAGCCAGCTGTTTGCCAAATATTCAAATACGCTGGCATGCAAAAGAACCCTTCAGATTTCCCCAAAATCAAAATTAGCAACGACCCTCTATTTTGTCCATTAATTCCTGGCTCACCGACAACCTTTCACACAGGTCCATCTGACTCACTCAGCTAAGTGTTGGCTCTGGCTTGCTCGCTCACCTCTCGGGCTCCGCCACTCCAGCAATTGGATCCAGTGTGTGCTGCAGAATGGCAGCCAGTTCAGACAAACTGTGGGGGAGAGTTTTCAAGTCTGTTTCCTTGAAGTGGATCTGAAACAGGGGCTGAGCTGATATTTGTAGTAGTAAGATGACAGAGTGCGTGAATTCATTAGGCTGGAGCAAAAAAACGGAATTGTGAAGAGTAGCAAGGGAAGAGTGAAAAGGCTTTCCTCTTACTTTTATTTTGGTGCCTTAACTTACTTGTTATGTACTTATTTCTTTAATCATTTTAATATTTTTATCTTCATAGTAAAATAAGTGGAAATGAATATATGTAATTATTTATAGGTTTAGCTTTAGATTGCTTCAATTATTTTAAACTGAGCCCCCTACCTCAGTAAATACAGTGCCAAATTTACAACTGTAAATAACTAAATCCAGCTGCGCTAAGGAATCTACAGTGAAAGACAACCCTTATTTCACATTTAGAGGTCCTGAAGCAATTTTCCTCAGCTGGCTGACTCAGAACAGAGGCTATGGACAGCATGTGGGGAGTTTAAAGGAGAAAGGGACTAAGGTGCCACAAGACAACAGCATCTACGCAAATGGCCAAATTTCCTGAAGCTGGATACCAAAATCCGGGTTTCCAGCTGGGTGAGGGGTTCTTGATTCCTTCCAGAAAAGCTGGGTCTTTCCTTGCTCATTTCCTGTGATGTGCTCACGCTTAGACAGAAGGAGCACAGCAGGGATGCTTTCAGAGCAGGTCTATGAGGATGCCAGTCTCCCAGGAGTTGTGAATGCCAGATGTCAAACCACCACCGTGTGCTGCTGAGCAGGCTCTGAGCAGGATGCATGGGCAGTAAATCATGGTCTGAGGAAACTCTGCTGTCCTGATCTAGGGCTTTTCCTTGGCTTCAGGCAAAACCTAGTAGAAATTTATGTCATTTTAATAATGATACTAACAAAAGAAGCTGCTAATATGAGTGTAAAAATTACCTGAGAACCAGAAAGGCTGATAGATTCCAGTTCTGCCAGTCAAGTATATTCATTCCATCAACCCAAACAATCATAAGGCAAATAACTTACTTCCAGGAACCATGGGTGGCAAAGATTACGAGGCCTATGTATGGCCATAAGGATGTTGACTGACATTATTTCCTCAATACAGCCTCAAACACTGCTTTGCACTGAGGTCAGAAATAGGGTGCCCAACTGGGCACTCTTCTAAGACACTGACCACGGACAGAGAATTGAAATTTTTAAAACCCACATTGATTTTGGAGCCCCAAAGCAGTACAATTACAAATCCTGTCCGATTTGAATACTTAAGGCTTGCTAAGTGTTTCAAACACAAAGCAGTTCTACATACATCATTCACCCAAACATTTACTATCATCCTATTATATGCCAAGTACTATACTTTGATAAGCCAGTTTTGATTAAAGAATAATCCTCAAACTACTGGATTCTTCTGCAGAACTTAGTCCCATGGCTCGCCCCTTCATGTGAGAGTTCATTCACTTCTGTAGAAGTGCTCTCCCTCTTAGAGAGGTCCAGCTCTTGGACCACTGTCCCTTTTTACTAATTCCTCTTCCACAGCCCTGTCCTCATTTCACTCTCAATCAACAAGAGGAGAAAGGCAGTATATCTAGATCACCTGGGGGACATTTTTTTCAAACTACACAGATACTTTCCACCCACATTTGAGAATCATTACCAAATGAACCATTCACTATTTCTCACTGGAGTAAATCACATTGTTTAAGAATTCAGGAATGAAAAAAAAAAAAAAAAAGCTGAAGATCTCGGTACTAAACATTTCCTCTTGATGATATTATCTCCGTCTGTGATTTCAACTACCTGTCACCCATACACTGATTATTTCAAAACTAACATTTTAAGCAGACTCACATATGCAAACGTCTAGTGGACAGCTGTTTTCAAGTGACCTACTGACTCAAACTCAAGCGCAACACCAGATCTGTTATTTTTTTTTCTCTTCTCTTTCTTAATAGTGTCCACTCAGTGGATACTTCACACCCCTCATTCCCACCTCACATACATCAAATCTGTCCCCAGGTCCTTTCTCTTCTTCCTCAAGAACACATCTTAAGTCTGTCTACCATGTGCCATATTCCACCTGGACCTCTGAGGTAGCCTCCTCACTCCTCCCTACTGGCAGCCTCTCCACTTCAAATTGTTCTCCACATGCTCCTGATTCCTACTGAGGAAAGCATGAAATCCTAGAATGCAGCACTCATCATATACAAGCTGATTTTTGATAGCACACAGACCAACATTTAGACATTTATATATTTTAATAGGTTTAGAAAAGTAGAATTAACACATCAAACTTGAATTTTAAGCTATTATTGTTTGCTTTTAAAATAAATTTTGGTCTAAAAATTGGACAATTTAGGTAAAAATTAATCTAATTCAGGTAGTATGCAGATATTTTTTAAAAGATAAAAGTGGTACATTAGTCAGTGAAATTTGGGAAGTTTGGTCTTACAAACTAGGTCTAAACTTCTTAACATGATATTGCAAATGCTACACATCCTCTTCATCTTCAGCCACTGCCTCTTCCCACATTCCCTGCACTCTACTCAGACCCTCTATGTATCAGCTTTGCTGCATAACAAAACACCCCAAACCTAGTGGCTAAAATAGCATTTTATTTAGGTCATAATTGGGGAAATCAGTTGGGCTGTTCTGTCTGGGCTGACGACAGATTTCCCCCAGACTCTCCAATGTGTCTGTGGTCAAATGGTAGATCAGCTGGTAATCAGATGATCCAAGATGGTCTCACTTACATGTCTAGTGGTTAGCAGACTGCCAGCCAGAGCCTCTGTTCTCCTGCAGGTGGCCACTTATCCTCCAGCAGGATAACCTGGGCTCATTCACAACACGGCCTCAGGGTTCCAAGCACAGAAGCCCCAGTACATAAGTAGTTTTCAAGCCTCTGCTGGTTTCACATTTGCTAATATCCGCTGGCCAAAGCAAGTCACATGGTCAACCCAAATTCAGTGATGGGAAAATAGATTCCACTTCTTAATGAAAGGATCTTCAATATCACATTGCCAGGAGTTGGAGGCAGGAAAGGGAAGAATTTGTGACCATTGCTACAATCTACCACACTTACCATATCCTAAACATGTGATCATGCTCACCTGAAACGAATTATAACCTCCTTATGTCCTTCAGGCAAATTCTTATTTCTTGTCCTTCAAGGTTCTACTCATATAGCATTCCCTGACTTCTCCCCTCAAATTAATTATTCCTTCACATGTTCCCATGATCCCTTGCATATGCTTTTATTATGGCATTCAGTGAATTGTATTATAGTTATTTATAATGTCTCCCTAAATAGACTGTCTTTGTACCACCAGCATCTAGCACAGTGCCTGGCAAAGAACAGGCATTCAATAAATATTCACTAAATTGAATTTAATTGAAAAAATTCAAACAAAGCTTAAAGTCTCCTTCAAATAAGCCTACATTTAAAAGACTTAAGGTGCAACTATACAAAACCGGCCTTATGAGTTAGTAGGACTAATTAGGTCCACCTCATCTAATTTGAAGGGTACCAGGGCAATGCTTGCAGCCAAAAGCGTTTTTCCTGGGGGACTGGCACAAAGCCTGAACTTCCAGCATAGATTTGTCTAGGTTTTAAAATGTTTCGCTGTAGTGCAAATAGCACAGGTTTCTAAGTCTGAAACACTACCACTCAAAACCTGGTTACTTGTGATCCTGACAATTTGCTTAACACATTTCTCTGTACCACTCTTTTTTACCAGCATTACAGTTATCTGTGGTGCAAGAACATGTAAAACACCTCACACAGCGCTGCCACACACCTAACACACATCAAATCCCAGAGTCTCCGACGGGAAAAGCAGACAACCTGGGAGGGGTAACCTCAAGCCTTTATCATTCACATCTGAGGAGAGTGGGAGAAGGGTATGAAGAGTGTGAAAGTAAAGTAAGGGCTATAGTTAAGCAACTTCACAATTTTACTGAGAGCCAGGCCTGTGGCTAGTGATTAAACAGATCAGTTTTCAGGGACCCAATCAAAGAATGGGTATACCCAGGGTACGCCATGACTCTAATGATACAGGCAGGACTTAGGAATCTCTGCATAACTTTGCTGGGCCTCAATATGGAATCAATATTTATACACACACTTAGGCAGGAATATTGGGGAGAGAGTTAAAGAAGGAAGGAGGTTGTTTAAAATGATATTACTCTAGTCTTTTTAATGCATATTCCCCCACTCTCTTCCCTTTTACATTTAAGAGGGGTAGTTCTGGTAAACAAGTCTTTTTCTCTCTACCTAAGGATACAAATATGTGAGAAAAATGAAAAGCACATTACAAGCACAATTCTAAACTTCAAATTGTATCACCTCTAAAGGAAATGTTACCATTGAAATCAATATAAAGCGAGTTTTAGACACACTGAAGTCCTGTTTCAAAGTAAAGCCAAAATTAATCCATTTTAATAAAATTTTTAAACTTCCAAAATCCAAGTAGGAACCAATAGAATCCTCTACACTTGTTCCTCCTAAAGCTGTTCTCAGATCTCAACGGCATCCCTGGTATACTTCTGCACTTAATGTACACTAAATCATCTACATTTGTTGATACCTAGCCCTCTAAATGAATCCCCATCATTTCCTCTGTAATCTTTCACCCCAGCTATACTGTAAACTTCCTAGTGTACTCAGGATTCTGCTTTCCGTATTTTCTTAATCCACCTCTCCCCAATCCCAGCACCCTGATAGTACTCAATATATGTTAATTATGGCTGACAAGGAAATGTATAAGTAGCATTTGCTGATGGTAAATTGACTGGTATTCAGGTTCAGATCAAAACTTCCAGAGACGCTAAAGTTTGAAAAATTATGGTGCTCCACCCCATCCACATGTAAATCAAAATAAAAATAATACTAAAACATAAAGCACAAAACTTGCATATATGTTCAAATTAAAATACCTTCTGCTAGCAAAATTTTAGGCAAGTTCATCAAAGACTGAACTCTCTCATTCTCTCCCCTCCCCATTGTGAGGTAAGTGTACATGTATGCGTGTGTGTGTGATGAGGGAGAGAGACAGAGAGAGAAAGAGAGAGAGAGGGCGTCAGCTTCTGGGTCTGCTATAGAATACTCTAATTCTTGGTCTGCTTCATAAAACTGACAGAATATTAATTACGGGTATGTATGCTACAGAGTGTAGAAAGAGGAATCAAAATAATGGCCTAAATCCATATGTATATTTGTTGTTCTCTTACAAGTGTCCAAACTCAATTGCAGGTATGTAGCAGGACAGCTTAACATAATATGAATAGAAACAATGTAACATTGCTTTGTCTGCTGTTACAATCGTATTGTGATTGTATATAGGAAAGGAGGTGCAATAAACGATTGTCAGCAAAGCACTCAGAAACACAAGTTCTTTGCATTTTATTTCATTAGACTTTAATATTTGATAAAAGCAACAAGCACCAAATTATATTTGGATAAACCTTCCATAAATAATGTTTTCACAGCAGTCACAAAGTCTAGAACGCAGATGCTAATAACAGAGCCAAATCAAAACTACCATAGTTGCAATTAAAACTAAAATATTTTCACTTATACTGTGATCCTCATACTCATAGTAAGCGATGCTTAATATTTCCATTAAATTTGAATACTTTATGCTTGTTTCAGCTGACCTGTTTCTTCTATATTTTAAAATCTGAGTGTGTTCATTCTGAAGTAAATACTTAAATATTTTGACATACCCCAGTAGACCTTTGCCTTACAATAAAAAAAAGTTTGGATACCTAGGAAAACAGCACAGAGAAATCAGAAAATTCTTGTGATTATAAAGGTACTTTACTTCTGATTACATAGGTACTTTGAAACAGTAAGTTTTTTAAACCCTATACTGACAGTGAAGTGCAATAAGAATGCAAATTTAGGAATAAAATTGAATAATTTAGTAGCTTGTTATGTGATCAGATCTGATTGGTCCTCTCTAAGATGTGTTCAATTTAAAAAAAGAAAAAGATTTCCCTTGGTGGCTTTGGTCTAGGAGTGGAGGGTGCATTATATCCATTAAACAGGAAGCCAAGGATTACTCGAACAAATAATATTACAGCTCTGTAGAATGACTGATGGTCTTTGCAAAGGCCCAGACTGGTTTCATCTTTCTTGAGATTCTTATCACTGATTTGTTCTTAGTCATGTGCAGTCACTAAGGCCAGCAGAGGTAACAAGTGTTTGATGTATGATATTTGAGCCACTTTTGTCAGACTGCATTTATTTTAAGCTCTACTCACACTCGGTACTCTTACATGTACATGTTCTAGGACTTTAGTTTTTTCTTGTTTCTAGTGATGGGTCAAACAGATATGACAATTATAACAACACTCCCCTCTAAAGCTCTACAAAAATAACATATATCTGCTTCCCTTGCAAGTGACACCTTTCCCGCTGCAGATTAAATAAATGGCTATAGAGCAACCACCTCAATATAAGGACTTTCTCTTTGTTCATTGCCTTATTTGCACAGCTTACAACATATCCCTTACCTTTTAGCATATATTATCCATTTCAATTCAATCCATCCTTTACAATCTGCAGCAAGCCACAGAAGTCCTCTTTTAGTTGAAAGGAAATATCAAGGGAGGAGGGGTGTGGAAAAACACATTTAATTTATCCTATTGAAAAGGGACCATTCTAAATGGCTTCTGAGCACTTTTGCATCTTCTTACACACTGCAAATCAGCTCAGATATCTCAATCAGTGGCTAGAAACATATCCTTATCAGTAACATATTCATGAAAGATGGTATGTGTATGAGATGCAAAATGTTTGGCAGAGACCCAGGAATAAAAAAGAAAGAAAGAATATGGTAAAGAGTTGATGGAATAGCTTTGTGTTTCAACCCTATTCATTTTGTGAATTTTCTATCATCTCTATTTGTTCTGTTTGGACGGACAATAGACAAACCAACAGCATGTCAGATTTCTATGAGTTGATTTCATCTATATATAGATACACTTAGTGTACAAGGATCCAGGATGGAAGCATATCTATACACCGTGGTGTATATAAGAACATATATACAGTCTTATGTCTCTTTCTCGATTTTTCTATTCATGATATTATCTTATGCAAAGTTTAGCTCTTTTCTGTTTTGACAATCTAAGCACCATCTAAACATTATTTCACAAAATCAAAAGTAGTTCTTGGTAATTAATTTCTGTAGTCAATGGTCTTCTCAAACTGGGCAACTCCCCTTGGAACCTAGGAGCCACAACAGCAGACTGTGTGCTGTGTGCGTGAAAGAGCAAGGCAATTCATTAGCCGATTCTGCAGCAACTCAGAGTGGTGGGGGATGTCAGCCCCTGCTCTGGCGCTTCAATACTAATGAGAGTCATTGCATATTCATAACCCCAAATACAGTCAGCTTCTTGTAAAAACTTTTGTCACCCAGGCTTCATGGCAAGAGCAAAGCACTGCACAATGCGTGTCGTGGCACTTCCGCCAAGCGAGTGCAAGAGCAAGATTGATTGTTTTGCAACGTACCCTGACGGGAACTAAAAGATGCTGCCCCAAGGGTCCTAAAAGTCTGCTTGGTTTGATTGCAAAGCCCCAAATAATCAAAGAAACATAAAGGAGGCAGTGGCAGTGAATGTGTACATCTTTATATACAGATATCCACATATACACCATACATAAAAATATATAAAGAATACTTCAAACAAGGAATTTAACTTATGGAATGTTCAGAGTAATTACCTGCTAGGAATGTAAAGCCACTCACATCGGTTCCTATCACACTAAAGGAAGGCTGGTGTGCCCCAGTAAACTTGTTCTCACGTTGCAGAAACACCATGGCATATCTTAATAGAAACAGATTTCTAAACCTGTCTGAAGTTTCCCGTCATTATCAATACCAAAGCTTAGTGAACTGAACCTGTCAGCTCTGCCAAATCTAGAGCTACCTGGAATCCAATTCCTCAGGCGGCTTTTTATGTTTTGTCACTGCCTCCCTTGCTTTATCATCATCATCATTATGATTAGTTTCCAGAAATGAGCCATTCAGTGTGCTTGCCAGGAAATCCTAAGGGGCCGGCACCATACCACTTGACCCCAAAATACCTGTTTGTTTGGGGTAGCTACCAGCATCCCCTGGAGTCAGAGAAAGGAAATGTATGTTTCAGCACCCACTTTGAAAAAGCCTTGAGCATTTTTTTCACTCGTAATGGTGTCTTCAGCTGGAATGCCAGCACACTTCTACATTTTTCTGACAGGCATTGAGTCTATAAACTACCCATAAAAATTAAATAAAACAGGACAGTGAAAGAAAAGTTTCTAAATTTGATCACACTTGAGTTGTTAAAAGTTATTTCCAGATGCATAATGTGTATAAATATCTGCATAGCTAAAGACAAGTCAGGAATATTGGGAGGAGTGGGGGATAGATGATGAGGTGTTGTGGGGGAAGGGGCTCACCAAACTGTTTTCTATCTGAGTCACAGACACACAAGCTTCAAAAATAGAAGGATTTGTGTTTATGATTGATTGAGGTAACTGATTATCCACAGATATTTTAAGTGTTGAGACATTAAATTGTCAGCTCTATCAGTTTGATTGCAGTAAAACATGAAAACATTGACTTTTGTCTAGTTAGAGAAATTTATTTTTCCCAGAATGACAATCCTTTAAGTAGAAGCCAGGCAGCTTGCCAGCTTTCCATGTCATACACTGAAGTTTGCAAATGCAACCCATATTTTCAAGTGTTTCTCAAGGTTCAATGAATGGTGCATAGGTCTTTTGAAAATAGTCTTGTAATAAACAGATTCCTGTAGTATTCTTCATTCTTTAAGCCTGAGAAAAGTATTTACTCATTTTGAAGAAAAAAACATTGTAGCTTTGTATTCGTAGAGAATGTTACCAGTGCTCTTCAGTTATTTAAAGTATGTCTCAAAAATAAAATAACCCTCTTTGGACCACGAGGCTGTGAACAAGTTTGATTAATATGTTTTATAAGCCTGAAATAAATGCTCATCATAACTGTCAGTAAGCTGGCAGCTTTCAAAAGTCTTTGTTCCCAGAATGAGTAATTTGTCTGATCTCCTTAAGATATCATATTCCAGCCTAAAAGGAAGATGTTACAATCAAGTAAATTCTACTAAAATTTGATTGCCGTTAAATCAGCCTTGTATTCTGGATCCTTGCATGTACTATATGTGTGCATGCTATTTTAGAAAACAAAAATACCACATCTTATTTGTTTCTATTGCTTGTCAGAACACCTGTGCTTTTCATCGGGCAGAACTGTGGTTCCAGTATTTAAAACCTAGTCCATTATAAGAATCAAAAATGCCAGATGTTATATATAGTCCATCCTTTCAATAAAATCTGTGACTGGAAAGTCATCACTAGGCCTGAGGATTTAAATGAAAACTCCAATCAAATGACAGATGTGGTCATTAATTCTACTGAAACACCAACATTTCTATGTTTGCTGCACATTTTCCAAGCATTTGTCAAGATCATTAAAATATAGGATGTTCTAAAGACCAGCAGACCATTGAGCAGTCCATGTCTGAGTTCTGCAGACAGTCATAGATAATACCTGGGGCAAAGAGGGTACCTGAGCAGCTATCAAAGGCTACACCAACCAGAACAACTTCTTCCTGACTCCTTTAGCCAACCACCTTGTGTCCTGGAGGCCCAGTTTGGTTGCTCTTCTTATCCTAGCTTAGAGAGTAATAACTATTGTAAGTGGTCATTAAATCATTCATTCTCCAACTTCCTTATTCCAATTACCACTGATGCTTCGTTGCCATTCTATCGCAGAACTTTACAAAGCACCCTCTCTATACACTGCCTACAATTACGGTTCCTTTTGTCAACATGCTTTCCTCCTTGATTTAGTTCTACCTACTTTCACACCATGCCCACAAAGATTAAAATTACAGATCATTTTCCATTTAACATCTCTTTTTTTAATTTATATTTTTCTTAATCTCTAAGAAAGGGGCATTTTTATAACAATAGAGCTTTTTACTCCTATATCACTTTTGTCATAAGAAGTCATTTTTCATTTTACTATTTTCCAAACTGCCAAGAAAGCACAGGCTCTGTACACGCAATCACTGGTGCACTATAAGCATTACTGCTCGTCTTCTTCATTGTGATATAAGTACTATTCAACTTTTAGTGAAGTTTATTTTCACTCTTTCTTTATCTGCTCTCTATGCCATAACTACCCCTTATATTTTCTGACATATTGTGGCAGTTCTGAAAACTATGTTTTTTCATGTATTATATAAAAATTTCCCCACTTTTCTTATATCTCATCTCTTACAAGGTTTTACTATTTAACTCATAAATTAGATCAAAAGAAGTTGACTTATGTTATTCCCCTTTGTCAGTTTTTTCTTTTAAGGAAACTAGAGTTCCCTTGCAGTCAAACTAAAACAATCTATATGCTATTCACGTGCTTATAATAATTCCCTAATTTCAGAAGTAGTCCACAATGTATTCTAGACCTTCAAATTCTGCTCTTCTTGAAGCACTATATTGCACAGGGATTATGTTGTTAACTCTAGGAAACACAGGGAAATGACGCCTGCCTGAGGTCAGGGTCCTCTTTTTGATATTATAGGTGCTATTTCCAGGAAGTCCATAGAGGGCGCTGACTCCGTACAGCAGCTCAAGTGTGATGCTTTTTTAAAACGTTGCTCCTTTGACTGATCTCTTTTCCATCCTGAATCACTTTTTTCATCATCTGTCTTCTAGCTTTTAAAGTTCACCATAACCTTGTCATACTAGTGATAGCAACCACCCATATCATGATTATAAACTTAAACTAGAATTTCCACACTTCTCTTTCCCACACCTCATTCTAGTTGCAAATATAAACCTAAAGAAAAAGTAAATTTTATTGCAGCTACCTACATAAGTTTCTTTCTAACTACCGACAGGAAGTCTTACAATTGCTTGAACCCTTGGGCCAAATATAGACTTTACCCTAGTGGCTAATTATTTTCCATATGCTTTTTCTTTCAGGTGTCTATCAATATTTACCAACAGTAGCTACACATTAGCAATATTTAAAAGGACCAGTAGTTTGTTCTCATAGCTAGTGAAATATTAGATATACCCTTTCCTATATAAACTCATTATTACATGTAAAATTATTTGCTTTCTTCCCTTTCACTGCTGGAAGGAATAATCACTCTAGTGCAGTGAGTTTCAAACTGTATTTGAGGTGCCTCAGGGGTCCTTCTGAAAAGAAAATGAGTAAACGAGGGAACAACAAATAAAAGGTGCTCCAGGCCCAATTCATCCAGCACACCATCACTTTTTGTTTACAGCTTTTTATTTTGAAATAATTTTAAACTTATAAAAAAGTTGCAAGCATAGCATAAAGAACTCCTGCATGTGCTTGACCCAGATTAACATTTTGTCACAACTGCTTTATCATTCTTTCCCCCCTCCCCTCCTCTCTTTTCCTCTTCTTCTTTCTCTCTTTATTTAAGTATCTTTTATTTTCTGAATTATTTTAAGTTATAAATGTCATGTTCCATTACCTCTCAATACTTCAGTGCGGATTTCCCAGGAACAAGAATATTCACTTATATTAACATAGTACAATAACCAAAATCAGGAAATTTAATACTGACATAATGCTATTTTCTAATCTATGGAATTTATTTAAATTTTGCCAATTGTCCCCAAAATGCCCTTTATAGCAATTTTTGTTTTCCTGGTCCAGAATCAGCCTTTCTTAGTCTTTCACAACATTGACGTTTATGAATAGTACATGCAATTTCCTTTGTAAAAATCCCTCAGTTTGGGTTTGTATAATATTTCCTCATAATTAGACTTAAGTTATATATTTTTGGCAGGAATACTATATAAATGATGTTGTGTTCTTCTCAATGTATCACATTAGGAAGCATATGATATTAGTTTGCCCAATTATTGGCAATATTAACTTTGATTAATTACTTAAGTGGTTAAGGTGGTGTCTACCAGGTTACTTCACAGTAAAGTTCCAGTTTTTCTTTTGCTATTAAAGAATAATTCATGGAGAGATATTTTTAAGATTTTGCAAATACTCTAGTCCTCATCAAATTTTTACCCACTGGTTTTAGCATCCACTGATGATTCTTGTCTGATAGTTAAAATGGTTGCAAAACTGGTGATTTTCTAACACCATCATTCCTCCTACATTTATTAGTTGGTATCCTACTTCCTTATTTATTTGTTTGTTTGTTTGTTTATTATAAGTATGGACTCAAGGATTTTTTTTATTTAATGTATTAAAACTCATTAATCTCATTATTTTGAAGCTCAAATTCTCAGATTTAGCCAGTGGGAACCCCTCTGATCTGATTCTCAAGGCTTTTTGACATGTCCCTATCATTTTGGGGGCAGCAACATCACTTTCTTTTATTTTATATTTTGGGATTTACTTCCAAACAATACTTTTAAGAGTTTGGAACCCAATGCTCTGTTGTAACATTTTTTTTCTCCAATTTTCCCTATCTCAAGTCAGGTTTGTACAAAAAGTACCTAGCATATAGAGAAGACTGAGAACAAATGATGATAACACCCCTGTTTCTGTGGCCACACTGGCCACCGCGCTGCCACTCTAACCTTCCAGGTATGCTCCTCCATTAGGGGCTTGGCATCCACTGTGTCCTTTGCCTCCCCATGCACCTGCAGGGCTCGCTCACTCATTTCCTTCAAACCATAGCTCAAACATTCTCTTCTCAGGATTTTCAAACTTTTTAAGGCACTATTTGAAAATCTTTTGATGGTAACCCCTTCATTCCCAAAGCTTCATTTCAAAGCAAGATATAAAATAGGTTTAACCCATGAATGGTTGTCAGAAACATGATCTTAACCCTTACTGGTTTATTTCACCCTAGTGGATTGACAAGTGTTTACCGGTGTACACATAGTCTTCCTGGGTCATGGAAAACAAAGTAGATGTTACTCACCCGGCTGCTTCTGAATTCCTTTTTCGATTCTTTACGCACTTCACTTCCTTATTATACACAGCACATCCACTTCTCTATCACTTTTCTATAAATTAATCTATTTTTTAAAGCTGTTTGCTCCTAAATAAAAGCATCAATAAACAAGAATAACATAGAACTATTTGTCTTTTCCTATGGAACACTGTCTAAAAGAAAACTTTAACTATATTAACACTTACCATGGCTTTTCCCAAGTGCTAAGTCTTTAAAAAACAAACAAAAAATCCTCAACAAAGACTCACAGATGATAATCAACATTGAAGAGATAGCCACAGGCTTTACAAGTAATCAAGTGCTTTCACTCACATTCAGCAAAGAAACTCACTACACCTTGAGCACATCACATCAATATGCAATTCAACGCAACTGCATATCACAGATTAGGGTTAAAGGTGTCCTTGCTAAAAGACACAGCAAATTCCATGACTTATTGGGCTCACCAAGAGCAAACTCAGTAAGTCATTACTATGTATCATCAGTTTCTTAGAAGGTCTTCAGTTTTTCAAACTAGTTAACTAGTCTTTTTCTAAAACTACTAACATACATCAGCCCTTTAAAAGTACATTATTTCCAATTGCTATATTGAGAGCATATAGGGTGGCTGAATTTCAATGTCTGTTTTTCATTAAATTACATAACAGAAATCTTCTGGGTTTTCAAGATGTGTCAACATAGCACAATCAACAAATTTGTTAATACGACAAATAAGTAAATGTTTACAAGCCACAAAATGATAAGGCACCTCATTATATAAGATAATAGAACAAATTCTACCAAGATGTAATTTATTCTCCAAGGTAAGTGACATACATTGAACTTTAAATCTCCTGCCTACCCAGTCATTTAGTGAAATCTTTGAGTGTTTCACCAACAATACACCCTAAAGACCTAACTCACTTTCCAAGATGTCTATTTTAGGCACTGTAAGATCTACTTATCTAAGCTGAAACTCATGATCTCCTCAAAAAAAAACAAGTAAATTCAGTGGTCACTTGTTTTTAATTGTAGTTATCCTGCAGTTTTCAATCATCTAAGATAAAAAGCATACCATTGTGTTTTATCTTCTAACATACAAAGAAGAACTGTATTCATCACATATGATGAAATATAACTTCTTGTTCTTGAGGTCTAGACATGAGCTGGCCAATATGGTAGCCAGTAGCTACATGTGGCTATTGAGTATTCATAATTTACCTAGTCCAAATTGAGACATATCATAAGTGTAAGATACACATCAGATTTCAAAGATTTAGTATGAAAAAAATGTAAAATGTCTCACTAATAATTTTATGTTGATTACATGTTGAAATACTATTTTTGAGATATTGGATTAAATAAAACACGTTAATCACACCTGTTTCTTCTTCATTTTTTTAATGTGGCTATTAGAAAATTTTAAATTACATATGTGGCTCACATTTAATTTCTATTGGAGAGGGCTGGTCTAGATTAAAGTGAGCAAAAGTCACAATTATAAGGTGAGTTCCATAGTCTATCATAAATATCCTGCCACCACACTACTTTCTAATTTTTTGAGGTTGTTAGCAGATCATCAAACCTCATGAGCAACAGAAGACTAAGCCTAGGTGAATTCAGTCTATAATAGATAAAATAATAAGTCTTACACATATTAATGATATCATAGCGGTTAATTAGGCAACTTGGTAACCACTGCTGTGACTGTCTTACAAATGACTATCAACATTATTATTTTGACATAGCCAGTTTGTAGATTCTATTTTTTATTATCTCATTTCCATAAACACTATCCTGAATATTCTTATAGTTTACTCTCTACTGAATATCTTTATTTAGATACAATGAGCATTTTAAATTTAATATGTCAAAACTGAAAACATTACCTTGCTGTTAGGAGGCAATTTTCCATGGTGTTTCCGTGTGTCTCAGACTAGAAATAGTGTATCCCTCTAGCTTAGAGGGCATAAGGTTTCCTGATGAGGATAATAAAGATAATGTCACCCCCTCAAGACAAAGGTTGGGCAGGTTTGCTGGCAACCCCTTAGAAGATTGGGAGGACAGAGATCCACTGTGTGCACAGTGTCTACCTGGGCCCCATTCTATATTACAGGACTTGGGGAACATATACGAACATGAAAATCATGCTGTCTACTTTGCCTTGAGAAATAATCTAAATCTATCTGGGTTTACTGTTTCCTCATCACAGGAATCTATAGAAGTGGAGTGAGCCAACCTAGTGACTGACTGTTGTGTGGGAACTCCTTAACACTCCTCCTTTTATGTTCTCAATCGTCATACAAGCACCACTATCTACTACGTTGCCCTGACCATCAATCTTGACTCCTGCCCCTCATTCACCAGCCCCATCATATTCAGTCAGTCACCAAGTCCTATTTATTCTATCATCTAAATTTCTCTCAAATCACCTACTTCTCTCTCCATTCCCACGGCCTTTACCCTACTTTAGGTCATTATCCGCTCTCATCAAGGTGCCTAATTTGTGTCACTGCCTCCAGTTTGCCCTACTTCACCCATTCTTCACACTGCAGCTGGAATGACCTGTTTATGTCATTTCTTTGCCCTCAGGATAAAGTCCAAACTTCTTAGGATTACAAGGTATTTCAAGGTCAGAACTTACATAAAATGTTTCTTGAAATTCCATTTGTGATTACATCACCTAAGAGAGGCAAGAAAGGGAAGGAGAAAGTGAGAGATTAGCCCACTTCTAACATAAAAGACTGTGGGGCAAAGCATAAGTAGGGTGTGGTGGACCTTAGTGGATTTGTCATAGTTTCTCTTATCCTTATTCATGAAGATTTGAGCCCAACTTAACTCAATGACTTCCTCTGTTAGAACTGGTAACCAAAAAAGGGGCCCAAATAGTCAAAAAGGGCCGCTACCATTTTATTCATTGCCAGCCACATTTACACTGATGAAGAGAATGTTCAGGCTATAAGGAAATATTGCCTTCTTGAGACTAGACTTGGGATGAGAGATTGATGTCAAATCTATCTCCTCTTTTTGGTTCATGGCACTCAATAAGGAGACCTCTTTTCTTTTTAAATGCTCAGTGTTAAGCATGCTTAATTCAGATGAATCACGTTGATTCAGCTGGAGAAAATTCAGATGAGCTTCACCCTGGCTTGTTGTCTGGTTTAGTTCCTCTTCTTCATGACTTAGCTTAGATTTTATCTCTTCCAGAAAGCCTTCTCTGACTCCCAAAGTAGGGTTATATGTCTTTCCTATATGCTTTCTCATGTTTTAGCATTTAATACACAGTATTAAAATTATCTATAAATTTGCTTCTCTCTCCAACTAGAACGTAACCTCTTTTAAGACAGTAGGTCTAACTCAATATATCCTCAATGCTAGCATCATGCCTGGCACATAGTAGGTACCAAAAAAATAATTGTGCAGAATAAATAAATAATCTGATGAGGCTTTTAAAAATCAGAAGGGACTTACAATCTTGAGGGGAAAAAAAAGGAAGAGGAGAGGGATTTAGGTTGTAGAGCTTTTCTTATCTCCTACCACATGGTCACACATACATAGACACACTGACATGGCATATCACTGATGTTTTCCCTAATTTCAACAGCCCTCTCACTCCTAGGTTTAGAGTTTCAGGGATACCAGAAGCTTTCATGAGAAAAGAGAAAATGCATTTTTTTTCAAAGATTTGTTCATGTAAGGCAGAGTTTAATGTAATCTCTACATAAATCAAGTTTGTTTCAAGGCCAGGAGCACTAAGATGGTGAAGGTAAGATGACAGCTTAATTAGATAATTTCTTTATCAATTTTTTAGGCTCAAAGATCCTCATCGTTGCCCACTATCCTCTCCAAATTGCTGAGGTATTTCTGGCCTCTGGTTCTGAATTTTGAGAGGAGAAGCTTAGAATGCTGCTAAGCTTTCTTCCAAGAACTTACCCAGAGCAGCCAACATAGTTCCTCTACAAAGTCAAAAAAGAGAACTTTCAGGCAACTGGTGCCATGGAAGGTCTCAAAAATGCCTATGATCACAGCAGTGTAAATAGCTTAGGGAGACACTGGTGCCCTGGAAGTCCCTAGTTGGTTACCCCAATTTAAATTTTCAGAGTTTTCTTTGGCCAATGGTTCCATCAGCTATGAAATGATTTCTGGTGGGATCACTGTAGCTCGACTTTATAATTTTACAACCTAGTTCTTTTAGAATATAGAAAGCAAAGTTCTTAAACTCATAGAATGTTTTCCTTCATGTAAAGAATAAATATATCATCACCTTTGAAGATAAATCTTGGTTCCAGTAATGACTCTGCAACTTGCTATGTGACCTTGGAGTAATAACTTAAAACCTCTGAGCCTCAGCTTCCTCTTTGATGTGAGGATTAATTAAATAACAATGCAATATGCCTATAACATTACCCACTATGCTATTGATACTCAATAAATGGTAGCTATAATTTTGTAAGATTCTTTATAACAGGGGTTAGCAAACCTCAGGCGGCAGGTCAATTCTGCCCAACACCTGTTTTATTGGAACACACTTTATTATATACAAAGTTTTATTGGAACAAAGCCACAATCATTTGTTTACGGACTGTCTATGACTGCTTCTCCACTACAATGACAGAGTTGCGTGGCAGACAGAGTAAGGACAGAGTTATAACAGACCAGATGGCCCACAAAACCTAAAACATTTACTATATAGCCCTTTACAGAAAAAGTTTGCTGACCCCCCTACTTATAACACAGATTTCACTACAACTTCTAAAATATTATCTCTTTTTAGACCATTAATAAACCCAACAAGCTTCCCTCGCTTTCTGTTCATAGGGCCCCAAATCACCTGACTAGATAGACGAAAATTGTTTTGATAATGTGAAAAAAATTGAAAGACATTTTAATAGTTGTTAGCATCCTCAAAACTTTGTCATTAAATGCAGTATATTCAGTCTCACAAAGATAATGGCTGATCTCATGGATCTTTTGCTTCAGTGACTGGATGTGGCTGAAAAATCTGATAGGGATGTCTACACAAAGTATTATACAAAATCCAACTCTTTGTAACAACCCAATTGCTTAATTATACTACTTTCATAGCTCTAGTCTAGGCTTAAAGAAAAAGACAGGAAGGCAGGTGTATTAGTCAGGGCTCTCTAGAGAAACAGAACCAAGAGGAGAGAGATATAAATAAAGATATTTAATATAATGAATTGACTCATGGGATTATGGAGACAGAATTCCAAGATCTGCAGTTGGCCAGCTGCAGACTCAAGGAAGTCAGTGGTGTAGTTCCAGTCCAAGTCCAAGGGCCTGAGAACCATGAACACTGATGGTCGTTGGTCTAGTTTGAAACTGAAGGCCTGAGAACCAGGAGAGCCGATGGTGCAAGTTCTAGTCTGAAAGTCAGCAGGCTCAAGATCCAAGAAGAGCCAATTTCTCAGTTCCAGTCCAAAAACGAAAAGGTCTATGTGCCAGTTCAAGCTGTCAGGCAGAAGGAGCTCCTTCTCACTCATCCTTTTTGTTCTATTCATATCTTCAACTGATTGCAGGAGGCCCACCCACATTAGGGAGGACAATCTTTTTTATTCAGCCTACCAATTCAAATATTAATCTCATCCAGAAAAACCTTCACAGACATACCCAGAATAATAGTTGACCAAATATCTGGGCACCTCATGGCCCAATGAAGTTGACACATAATATTAACCACCACAGCAGGCAGGCAGCTGAGAAGCAAACATTTCTATCAAGTAGAAAATATAGGACTCTCATATACACAAGCAAGATTCTGTGAAGACTTTTTTATTGCTACTACATGAATGCATGTAAAAACTAGGGTTTTAAAAACTACTTAAGCAAAATATCTAAGGGAGCAATTCTACACACTAGAAAACTAAGATCCTATGTTAGAATTAGCACTTCCTGAAGCTACAAACACAAATACGTAAACAAGCATATGTATGACAGAGGGTAAAATTTATCAGGGCTTTTTGAAAACAACGGGTTATATGCTAGATTACACTCTTTTCTTGAAGGCATCATGAAGTAGACCACACCAAAAACTTTCATTAGATTTCAACAGTCATATTTACCAAAATATGCTTTTTCTTTCAACTAACACTTCAAACACTTTATATAATTGTTAAGGCCTAGACATGGGTACTGTGTAGATCATCTTACTTTTCTCCTTTACTACAAAAACTCAATAGGAAAACATGTTTTAACCTTGTAAAATATCAACACCAAACCATTCATTAACTATATTTTCTTAATATTTACCTTCTAATGTGCTTATTAAGCCAAATATTTCTTCATCTTTGAATACTTTAGAGATAATAGCAAGGTACTATAATTACAGAAATTAATCAATTATAGACAATTTATTGTAAATCTTATCACTTCATTTAAAAATCCTATTGTAAATCTTACTCCTTTACAAAAAGCAAAAGCAAGCGTTTTTCAGAATTACAATATTTTCTGCTCTACTGCTTTGCATCCAATAGAGTAAACACAAGCTAAGAAATTCTATTTCCAGAGGCCTGTTGACATCACTGATTATGGTTTTGCATAAACAAGGAAATATCAATTAGAGCTGTATACTAAGACCAAATATCAAACAGTTGGAATAGGAGGCAACTAATGGAAACAACAACTTTTTAAAGACCTTTGTGCCTCAAAATCACTAATTCAGTTTGAACAGAGTCTACACTTAGCAAAATATTTCCATACTCTCAACTAACTTTTTTTCAAGTTAGAGTTATATAACTCTATAGGTCCGGATATAGCTACAAGGTAACTAAAGGATATATAACACCATCATCTAGGCAGTATTTCCAAAACAGTGTTATATGAAACACTAATGTCTCAAGAGATGTCAAGAGGTGTTCATGGGTAGAATGTGCTTAGGAGTGGTAGTCAAGCAAGTGTGGGAAATGCTGAGTTAAACAAAATCAAACAGGTTTCTTTATTGTAAGCTTTCTCAGTACCTTTATGCATAATGAATATTCAAGAGAAAGATATAGGAAGCAATGTTTCCCAAACTTATTTAAGAATGGGATGCTTTTTTATTTATTTATTTTTAGGAAGATTGGCCCTGAGCTAACATCCATGCCCATCTTCCTCTACTTTATATGCGGGACGCCTACCACAGCGTGGCTTTTGCCAAGCGCTGCCATGTCTGCACCAGGGATCTGAGCCGGCGAAACCCGGGCCGCAGAGAAGCGGAATGTGTGAACTTAACCGCTGCGCCACAGGGCCAGCCCCAACAATGGGATGCTTTTAACAAATCTCTTAACATATTGTGGGACATTAATGTTCCGTAAAACAATTTTAAAAGGGATCTATGTGATCTCCAACAATAAGGAGGTGATTGTATTTATGATCTTCCACCTGTATCTGTCACTGTCAACATGATAACCTAGCAAACATTTTCAGAAAGATGATAGCCCAGTTATTTAAAAAATACTCCTAGTAAAGGCAGAATTACTAATAACTCCATTTTAATAAGATAGGAACAAATTGGAAATCTGAGTTTTGATTAACATAACGATGGCAATCATATTGAAAGAACTCCTCTGCCTGACGGCTTGAACTGGCACATAGGCCTTTTCCTTTTGGGACTGGAACTGAGAAATTGGCTCTTCTTGGATCTTGAGCCTGCTGACTTTCAGACTAGAACTTGCACCATCGGCTCTCCTGGTTCTCAGGCCTTCAGTTTCAAACTAGACCAACGACCATCAGTGTTCATGGTTCTCAGGCCCTTGGACTTGGACTGGAACTACACCACTGACTCCCTTGAGTCTGCAGCTGGCCAAATGCAGATCTTGGAATTCTAAGGCTGTACAGTCATACGAGTCAATCCATTATATTAAATCTCTTTATTTATATCTCTCTCTCCTATCAGTTCTATTCATATCAATATTAGTTGGATACAGCTAAAGTAGTAGTTATAGGGAAATTTATAGGTTTAAGTTGTTATTTTAGAAAAAAATTACTCAATCCACTAAGCTTCCACTTTAAGAAACAACGGGAAAAAAGGACAAGAAGGCTCTCACACCTGAAAAAAAAAAAAGAAAGAAAGGGTTTACAAAGCCTTGAGCAAGGAGATAAATAGGCAGACAAAATCAGAAAATTGCAACTTAAGGTAGAATTATTTCTACCTTAAGTGTTTGGTAGAAATCATCAGTGAAGCCATCTGGACCTAGACTTTTCTTTGTGGCAAGGTATTAAAAGATATAGGACTATTCAGCTTTGGTAATTTGTATCTTTCAGGAAATTTATTCATTTCATCTAAGTGGTCAAACTTATTGGCATAATTTCTCTTCTTATTTTAATGTCTAAAATATATATGGTGATTTCCCCTTTTCTATTCGGTTATTGATAATTGTATCCTCTCTTTTTTTCTTCAGCAGTCTAGCTAGTTTATCAATTTTTTCAATCTTTTCAAAGACCTAGTTTTTTATTTCATTGAATTTTCTCTACTGTTAACCCTTATTCTATTTTACTGCTTTCTAGTGTTTCTACTCTTATTTTCTTCCTTTTTCTAATTTTGGATTTAACTTGTCCTGCAATTGCAGCTCTCTATCAGAACAGGTTAGAAAACACTTAATTATAACACTAAACATAAAGGGAAGGAAAACATCAAAAATAACTATAATCACTTCATTTTAACCACAAACTCACCACGCAAAATAAGTAAGTTGTGACAATAACTTAGGGAAGAGGAAAGGGATGCAAACTGCTTAGACTAAGGAAATAAGAGGATATCAGAAAATGGACTATCTCATCTATGAGATCTTTTATACAACCGTCATGGTAACCACTAAACAAAAAATCAAACAGAGATACAAATGATAAATAAAGAGAAAACCATCATAGAGAGCCACCAAACTGAATTGGCAGTCTGAAATACATGGGATGAGAAAAAAGGGAAATACAGAACAACCAGAAAACAAGTGATAAAAATGGTAGCATTAAGCCCTCATATATTAATAATCACTCTAAATGTAAATGGATTGAATTCTCTGATCAAAAGACATAGAATGGCTGGATGGATTAAAAAACAAGACCCAACAATATTCTGCCTCCAGGAAACACATCTCCGCTCTAAAGAAAAACACAGGCTCAGAGTGAAGGGATGGAATATGACACTCCAAGCAAACAGCAAACAAAAGAAAGCAGGTGTTAACATACTTATATTAGACAAAGTAGACTTCAAGAAAAAAACGCAATGAGAGACAAAGATGGGCAGTATATAATGATAAAAGGGACACTCCACCAAGAGGACATAACACATAAATATATATGCACCTAACACAGGAGCACCAAAGTACATAAAGCAACTATTAACAGACCTAAAAGGGGATATTAATAGCAACACAATAATAGTAGGGGACCTTAACACCCCACTTACGTCAACAGATAGATCATCCAGACAGAAAGTCAACAAGGAAATAGTGGAATTAATGAAAAACTAGATCAGATGGACTTAATAGACATATATATAGAACACTCCATCCATAAACAGCCAAATACACATTCTTCTCAAGTGCACATGGAACATTCTCAAAGATAGATCATATGGTTGGAAATAAGGGAAGCCTCAATAAATTTAAGAAGATTAAAATCATATCAAGCATCTCTTCCAACCATAATGCTTTGAAACTAGAAATCAACTACAAGAAAAAAGCTGGGAAAGTGACAAATATGTGGAGACTAAACAACAAGCTACTGAACAACCAATGAATCACTGAAGAAATCAAAGGAGAAATCAAAAAATATCTGGAGACAAATGAAAATGAAAATAAATACACCATACCAATTCACAAGGGATGCAGCAAAAGCAGAACTAAGAGGGAAATTCATAGCAATGCAGGCCCAACTTAACAAACAAGAAAAATATCAAATAAGCAATTTTAAACTACACCTAACCGAAGTAGAAAAAAGAAGAACAAACAAAGCCCAAAATCAGCACAAGGAGGGAACAATAAAAATTAGAGCAGAAATAAATGAAATTGAAACCAAAAAACAGTGGAAAGAATCGATGAAACTAAAAGCTAGTTCTCTGATAAGATAAACAAAATTGACAAACCTTTAGCCAGACTCACTAGGAAAAGAAGAGAGAAGACTCAGATAAATAAAATTAGAAATGAAAGAAGAGAAATTACAATGGATACCACAGAAATACAAAGGATTATAGGAGAATACTATGAAAAACCATATGCCAACAAATCGGAGAACCTAGGAGAAATGGATAAATTCTTAGACTCACAAAACCTCCCAAAACTGAATCAAGAAGAAATAGAGAGTCTGAATAGACAAATCACAAGTAAAGAGACTGAAATGGCAATCAAAAACCTCCCAAAAAATAAAAGTCCAGGACCAGATGGCTTCTCTGAAGAATCCTACCAAACATTCAAAGAAGATTTAGTACCTATCTTCCTCAAACTATTCCAAAAAATTGAAGAAGATGGAATACTTCCTAACACATTTTACAAGGCCAACATCACCCTGACCCCAAAGCCAGACAAGGACAACACAAACAAGGAAAATTACAGGTCAGTATCGCTGATGAACATAGATGCAAAAATCCTCAACAAAATATTGGCAAACTGAATACAGCAATACATTAAAATGATCATATACCATGATCAACTGGGATTTATACCAGGGACACAGGGATGGTTCAAAATCTGCAAATCAATCAATGTGATACACCACATCAACAAAATGAGGGATAAAGACCACACAATCATCTCAATAGATGCAGAGAAAGTATTTGACAAGACCTAACATTCATTTATGATAAAAAAAAAAAACTCTCAATAAAGTGGGTGTAGAAGGAAAGTGCCTTAACACAATAACAGCCATATATGACAAACCCACAGCCAACATCATATTCAATGGGGAAAAACTAAAAGCCATCCCTCTGGGAACAGGAACAAGACAAGGGTGCCCACTCTTTGTCACTCTTATTCAACATAGTACTGGAGGTTTTGGCTAGAGCAATTAGGCAAGAAAAAGAAATAAAAAATATCCAAATTGGCAATGAAGAAGTGAAACTTTCGCTGTTGCAGATGACATGATTTTATACATAGAACACCCTAAAGAACCCATCAGAAAACTATTAGAAATAATCAACTACAGCAAAGTTGCAGCATACAAAATCAACTTACAAAAATCACTTGCATTTCTATACACTAATAATGAACCAACAGAAAGAGAACTCAAGAATACAATCCCATTTACAATCGCAACAAAAAGAACAAAATATTTAGGAATAAGCTTAACCAAGGAGGTGAAAAACCTATACAATGAAAACTATAAGACATTATTGAAAGAAATTGATAAAGATACAAAGAAATGGAAAGACATTCCAAGCACATGGATTAGAAGAGTAAACAGTCAAAATGTCCACATTACCTAAAGCAATGTACAGATTAAATGCAATCCCAATCAGAATCCCAATAACATTCTTCACAGAAACATAACAAAGAATCCTAAAATTTATATGGGGCAACAAAAGCCCCTGAACAACTAAAGCAAACCTGAGAAAAAAGAACAAAGGTGGAGGCATCACAATCCCAGACTTCAAAATATACTACAAAGCTATAGTAATCAAAACAGCATGCTACTGATACAAAAACAGGCACACAGATCAATGGATCAGAATTGAAAGCCAAGAAATAAAACCACACATCTATGGACAGCTTATCTTTGACAAAGCAGGTAAGAACATACAATTAAGAAAGGAAAAGTGAATACATAGTGTGGGGAAAACTGCACAGCCACATGTAAAAGAATGAAAGTAGACTATATCTTTCAGCATACACAAAAAGTAAATCAAAATGGACTAAAGACAAAAGTAAGCCGTGAAACCATAAAACTCCTAGAAGAAAATATAGGCAGTACACTCTTTGACATCGGTCTTGGAAGGATCTTTTCGAATACCATCTCTACTTGGGCAATGGAAACAAAAGAAAAAATAAACAAGTGGGGCTTCACCAGACAAAAGAGCTCCTGCAAGGCAAAGGAAACCAGGAACAAAACAAAAAGACAACCCATCAATTGGGAGAAAATATTTGCAAATCATAAATCTGACAGGGAGTTAATCTCCAAAATATATAAAGAACTCACACAACTCAACAACAAAAAAACAAACAACCTGATCAAAAGATGGGCAGAGGATATAAAAAGACATTTTTCCAAAGAAGATATACAGATGGCCAATAGGCATATGAAAAGATGTTCAACATCACTAATCATCAAGGAAATGCAAATCAAAACCACACTGAGATATCACCTTACACCCGTTAGAATGGCTATAATCACCAAGACAAAAAATAACAAATGTTGGAGAGGATGTAGAGAAAAGGGAACCCTCATACACTGCTGATGGGAATGCAAACTGGTGCAGCCACTATGAAAAACAGTATAGAGATTTCTCAAAAAGTTAAAACTAGAAATACCATACAACCCAGCCATCCCACTGCTGGGCATTTATCCAAAGAACTTGAAATCAACAATTCCAAGAGACTTATGCGCCCCTATGTTCACTGCAGCATTATTCGCAATAGCCAAAATGTGGAAGCAATCCAAGTGCCCATCGACTGATGAATAGACAAAGAAGATATGGTGTATATGTATATACATACAACGGAATACTACTCAGCCATAAAAAAAGACAAAATGGTCCCATTCTCAACAACATGGATGGAACTTGAGAGTATTAGATTAAGCAAAATAAGCCAGACAGAGAAAGACAAATAGTGTATGATTTCACTCATATGTGAAAGATAAACAAATACATGGACAAAGAGAACAGATTAGTGGTTATCAGAGGGAAAGGGGGTTGGGGGTGGGCATAATGGGTAAAGGAGCACATATATACGGTGACAGACAAACAATAATGTACAACTGAAATTTCACAATTTTATAAACTATTATGACCTCAATAAAATTTAAAAGAAAATGGGAGAAAATACTTACCAAAGTTTTATCTGATAAAGTATTTGTATCCATAATACGTAAGAGCTCACAGAACTCAAAGTAAGGAAACAACTCAATTTTTTTAAATAGACAAAAGATTTAAACAGATACTTCTCAAAAAAATATACAAATGGAAAATAAACACATGAAAAGATGCTCAACATCATTAGTCACTAGGAAAATGCAAATTAAAACCACAATGAGATGTAACTAGATACGACGAAGCATCAGAGTGACTAAAATTAAAATGTTAATAACACTCAATGATAACAAGACTGTGGAGCAATTCAACTTTCGCACATTCCTAGTGGGAATATAAAATGATACAATCACTTTGGAAAACAATTTGAATTATACATGTAAAATTGGTAAACTTTATGTAATTTATACCTCAATAAAGCTGAATTTAAAAAATCAACTTGACAAAATATTTTTAAATTAGTAAGATAAAATTCTGATAACATCCTGTAGTTGTTTAACATTTTTGAAATACTAGACAATTTTTTCCTCTATTGTACTTAGATTCTTCCTCCATTCAAGCTTCACTTCACCTCAGGGAAAGCAGTGACAATAGAAAACAGAAACAAGGGTCTTTTTCCTGACCTATAAATTTCAAAATCCTGGGCCTTGAGAATAATAGAAAGGACTTGGAACTTAGGCTTACCCAAGCCAGGCAGGTGTATAATATAAAACAAAAGGGAATGTGGGGACTGGAGCGAGCAAACCCTGCAAGGAGCCGCTATGCAGTTCCAGGTGATTGTCACATATGGAAATATGAGTCCAGTGCTGCCAGATCATTACCCACCCCCCCAAAAGAAATCTGGAGATTCAGATTTTTATGCGAATTTTCCCAATTTTTGAAACACTTCCCAAGCAAAAAGCACTTCCATGGATCAAATTCAGCCTGTGGATTTGCAACATCTGGCATGGAAAACAGATTGAGAACACCTTAAAAATGAAACAAAACAAAGAAGAACACAACTTCTTCACCCTCCAGACTTGATGAAAATTCCCTGGAACAGAGGGAAAAAAAAGTCAAAGGAACAATGGATGCAGACATTGTTCTTACAAGGGAACAGAGGCAATCTGTGTCCCATTTCCTAGGTACAGACTCAGGGAGACAGGAAGATTCCACAGAACTGGACAGATGATGTGAGGGGCAAACAGGCATTAGCCTCATAGGGTTTCCTAAACCCCACTCAGCCCAGGAGGCTAAGGCAAGCAGCAGTCTCAGGGAATTCTCCACATCTTAGCGGAGTTTGGGGACCACAGAAAGATTACAATATTATCAATAGCATGAAAGTTGCAGGAAGAGCTGCTTTTACCAGCTAAAACCTTATGGATGGGAATGAGGAATGAGTCAGCAGCAACCCGTGAGGACCAACTAACTTGAGAAACAAGATGAAGAATGAACATTTCTACAGATGTCACCACTGCGGAAAGATGAAGATGTCTAGTAAGACCCTCCACCCCTACCCAACAATTAGCAGAACACCAGGAAAAGGTAAGCGACCCCCAATTAACATTAAAATTTCAGCCACCTGGGCAGACTAGGGGCTCAAAATAGAAACTGTTACAAAAAAATAAAAAGTATATTCCTTGAACATGTGATGCCGTAGACTGAGATGTACTTCTACAGCCTGCTGTAAGCACAGCGGTTATCAAGGAAAGGGGGGAGCTTTTTATTTTGTTTGCTTTCTTCAGATGAATTATGCCAAATAAATGTTGGATTTGGTAATATGCTCTACAGATAGGCCACCATAGCACGAGACTTCGAATCACTACTACTCAACAAAGTACAGCCTAAGCTCTTAGATGACCTCTGTCACAATTTTACTAGACAAACTGAGTTATCAAACATATTTACTAAGCTTCCCAAATCCATTTCCAAGTAATAAATTATCTTAGAGCAAGTCTAAATGATTGGTAACACTGGACAAAGTGAGTAAAACTCACTTATTCTGCAACTATTTAAATAAATACAATAATAATACCACCAGAATCCATTAGTTTACACTGGGAAAAGTGTTGGTCTGAGGCATTAACAAGGAAGAAGCAGAGAGGTTGTCACAATGTGTGTGTGTGTGTGTGTGTGTGTGTCTGTATAAAAAACTGTATTTTCAGAGGCCTGCCCAGTAGCATAGTGATTAAGTTCACATGCTCTGCTTTGGCGGCCTGGGGTGTGCAAGTTTGGATCCTGGGCATAGAACTACACACCACTCATTGAGCCACGCTGTGGCAGTGTCCCACATACAAAACAGTGGAAGACTGACACAGATGTTAGCTCAGGGACAATCTTCCTCAAGCAAAAAGAGGAAGATTGGAACAGATTTTAGGTCAAGGCCGATTTTCCTCACCAAAAAAAATTTGTATTTTCTAATTTTTCTAAAATGACCACATAGTCTTTTAATTTCCAGAAAATAATTAGAAAGTATGTGTTTTAAAATAGAAGACAAGCCTTTTAATCACCCCTTTAATATATTAGAAATTTAACAACACATTGCCTGATTAAACATGATTATTACCCAGATTACACTGTTCCAATCACCTAAGTAATTCAGGCAAAGAGCCTATTTTAGTGTGAATATTCAGATTATTAACCAAGTACTTACAGCAGCTGTGGCACAACAGGACTTCTGAGCTTCAGTTTTCTACTCTATAAAATGGGGACAAATCCCTGCACAGCCTAACATTTGCAAAAGCATCTAGTACAGTATCTGACACATAACAAGCCCACAAAAATATTTACTGAATTAGCCACCACTGACTTTACTTCTGCTGGCCTCTGAAAGAACAATTCAATGAAATCTTTCTAGGAAAACAGTCACCTGTTCCATCATGGTACTCTTCCAAAGGTAAAACAGACCTTCAGTAGAGTCACCCAGTGCAAGCTGTTCCTGAACAACCAGTTCCCATTCCTATCATGGTATTTATATTGATAAATGCAGCTGAGTAAGTGCCTAAGAATTCTCCTGATACCTTGCAGCTCTGCTTTCATCTGAGAAAACATTCCTAGAGAGAAGTGAGCCCACGTTGCCTCCCTGTTCTCAACACTCTAAGTGTGCTGACTTGCCATGACACTTAGAATAAAATCCAAGGAGTTTACTGTGGCCTATCAGCCTTTTCATGATCTGCCTGTGCCTAACTCTTAACCTCAATTCCTAACACTCTCCCCTCCATCCACTGTACTTCTTGCTGATCCTTGAACACACCAAATATTAGCCTTTGCACTTGACTCATCCCGCTGCCAGGTACACACTGCGCTGAAACTCAGACAGCTTGTTCCCTCACTTCATTCAAATTCCTGCTTAAGTATCACCTCCACAGAGAAAACTTCCTTGACTACCCTTTCTAAAGTAGCATAATCTGTTATTCTCTATCCCCTTAATCTGATGTTTTTTCCACATAACAAATCAAATACATATTTATTCATCTGTTGTAACGTAAGTTCCATGAGGATAAAGACTTCACCTCATTAACTATTATATCACCAGAGCCCAGAATACTGCCCGGTATAAAGTGAGATTAAATTATCATTGACAGTGAATCTGTTGAATTAAGTAAGTAGGCAGATTTGAATATTCAAGTAAGCTTTCCTCGACTGACAGTGGAATGAGGAGTAAGATCAGTGACGTTATATTGGCCATGGGAACACAGAACACTTGTGGATGGAAAGGGTAAAAGGCTAGAGGAACTGGATTAGCACCAGAATTAGAGTAAGATTTTTAATAACTGCAGGATGGAAGCAAAAGGAAGAAGGCCAGGCCTCAGATGGTTGAGGCCTGAGCAGCAGAATAGAGAAAAATCTCCCTTTTTTTCATCCCACCCACTCTCCCTCCTCATCTACCCACTTTTGCCTTCTCTTTGCTTCTGCCTCTTTTGCTTCCTCTATCATAAATGGGTTGCACATGCCATATTATTAACTATAGGGACTGTGTTTTACAACAGACAATCAACATCTTTGACTTCTATTCTCACATTCCATTAAAAAAAATTATGACACATCCACTAAGGTATATTTGCTAAAATCCTAAGCCTGGCATTACCTTTTTTTATTAAGCTGATTCTGCTGCTTATTCAAGTTAAAATACATGAAAACTGGCAAGCAGTCCCATCGGGCTTATAAATAATTGTTTGTGCATATATGCCTCTCCTCACTCCTCACCAAATGACACTGGGCTTGGTGTTCAACTGGACTCTTTGAGGAATAATTTCTAGTACGTTAGCAGTAGCCAACATAATATCTATTAATTTTAGTCAAGTACCTCTCAAAATATAATTCCCCAGAAAGTCAACTTACTGATTTTGAAATCCTTTCATAAGAGGTTACAGTAGAATATGATCTCCGTAATTCAAAATGAATCTTGAGAAAGTAAACTGTAAATCAAATTTTTAGGAGAAATTCATAGTGAAGTTCACATTTGCCCATAAATTCTAGAAAGCAAAGAAAAATCAAAGTAAGGAGAAATGGGGTTTTTTTTTAACATCAGGCATATTTACAAGTGGCACGCATTAAGATTTAGAGACTACATGATGACTGACTTAGAGCTAATCAATGTACTCAATAACAGACAAGATACCCAGTCTTAAATAATTTATTCCATTATTTTGTAACTACACTTAAATTAATTCCAATTACAACCCTAAGTTCAAGACTTAAGAGAAAGAGAAGTTAATTCTACAAATTAAAACTCAAAAGAATAGAGCATTAATCTCCTCTGTATCTGCCTGTTTCATCTGTCCAATTCCCCACACCCACACTCCCTGTCTCTGTCATTGTACATTCAAGTCTAGAGTACTATCTAGTCTGATAGGGTTACTGTAAAATACAGATAGCTAGCAGCGTGACTTACTATTTGCTTTTCTTAGTTCCAAGAAAGAAGGATGCCGATACCAATGCAAAAGGGTGATCATTTTTGTATATATGTCTCTCCTCACCCCTCACCAAAGCTGTATCTTCACTGACATATATTCAATAGAAAATGTGACAAGTGCAGAATGTAACAACTGTTTGTATTTGTCTGTATTAGTACCACAACATATTTACCAATGGTGAAGGGATAGGTTCAAATTTATTTATTTATTTGTGTGTTGGTTTGTTTGTTTTATTTATTTTAAAGATTGGCACCTGAGCTAACATCCGTTGCCAATTTTTTTTTCTTCTTCTCCCCAAAGCCCCCCAGTACATAGTTATATATTCTAGTTGTAGGTCCTTCTGCCTCTGATGTGTAGGACGCCACCTCAGCATGGCCCAATGAATTGTGCTAGGTCCGTGCCCAGGATACGAACCAGCAAAATCCTGGAGTGCCAAAACAGAGGCGAACTTAACCATTCGGCCATGTAGCCAGCCCCAGGGAAAGGTCCAAATTCAGATTAGCAGCCTATCTGGCTTAAAACAAAATACATCTCCCTAAAGCGATTCTATATTGAAATAACTCATAACCATAAAAAGTAAGTATTTACGGGAGAGAAATCTAGAACAATAGTAATAGCAGCAAAATATTCCGCTTTTCATGTTCACTAACTTGGTGTTAACTTAAAGAAATGTGACATTGCTATCAGTGTAGTACAATGAACATGAAAAGGTACCCCATGTACAAAGAAAATATGAAAATCCCTAAAGACAACAGCAAAAACAAAAATTATGTTTTCTCTTTTCCTTTCGCATGCCCTTCATGTTAGCTTGAGAGAATATGACCTTGTTATCTACATACTATAATAAAAATAAAATTGGTTGCCAGTGTGCCTAGATGGAGGCTTCAAAAACAACTAAGTAAAACTGCATTTCTCTGTGCCTCATAGAAGACCCACCATACAGGACCCAGTTCTCATTTCCCTATGTCAGAAGCTGTACTAAATGCAGCTAAACAAGAAAAATATCTAAATAACTCTCAGAAGTAGCATACACAGATATTACATCTGTGTTGAAATCTCAAATCTTACATTATCTAAAGATTTAAACCACCTTTAGAACAGAATTTATTAAAATTCTAAATTTACATTGTGCTTATCTTTTTTGTAAGTGGATATATTCCTAGTAACATGTGTATATGTGAAATTACTCATATAAATAAAAGCATATAGTCATTTCAGGAATTAATAGAAAAACAGACATCTGCATGGAACATTTCCCTCATTAGATATTATCCTTTTAGCATATTTTTCCTATTTCTGATTTTACTACAAAATAAAATGAGCTGATTTTTACCCTTAAATTTCCCTATAATGTATACTGCCAATAATGCAAATACTTTAATTGCACATTAGAAGAATCTCATTTTCCTCTAAAAACTGCTATAGAAATTAGCCTCAAAGAGACCTCATAATACATAGAAAAACCAAGATAGGACAATGTCAAGTTGGCACACCAGTTAATACTAATTTAAAGATTACTTTTAAATGAAAAGCTAGCTTTTCAAAAATCCCAGGCAAGATCACATGGGTCACTAGAATGTTATTTGGCCACTTTCTAAATTAGTGCCAAACTGAATCAATTAGACAAGAATCAATTAGCAAAAAACTATACACTAATCAACTGACTTAACAACTAGCCAAATTGTATATTCAAAGAAACAATTCACTCTTTTCTCAGAATAGTCACATTTGGGGCTAGTGGGAGTATAAATTGGCACTTTTCTAGAAAGCAATTTGGCGTAATATATCAAATGTTGGTGTTCATTTTATTTGACCAGTAATCCTACTCCTAAGAACCATCCTAAGCAAATAAACATAAATGCAAATAAAGTTTTTATATATAAAGATGTGCATTCCAACATTACTTATTGGAGCAGAAGGGAAAAAATGCAAACCTCCAAAGAGATTAGTTTTTAAAATGAATATTATGCAGCCATTTAAATTACAATTATGAATAAAATATAATGACCTAATAAAATTCTTACAACATATATACAAATTGCACCAAAATATTTACAGTGATTACCTTTGGTTGGTATAACTATAGGTTATTTTTATATGTCTTTTTCACATTTTTAGGAGCCAATACTGCTATTCAAGAAGCATTGAATATTCTACAGTGAACTATTATAAATAAAGGATTTTGGTTAGAAGCCATTTCATTGAGCGACAGTCATAAAAGATTTCACATGTATAGTGAAGAAAGGATTGCTGGTCATAAGTGGACGATTGTCATCAGCTGGCTTCTCCTGAAGCACCAAGGACAGTAGTACAGTTCCCCTGTTAATGTCTAACAACAGTCAAATTAGTAGACCGTTCATCTTAACAATTTGTATTTTCATCTAAACGTGAGTTTATTTAACAAATGGCTGCACTTCTCAGTAGGGACACTTAGGACAACAAAACTGTTTGAAAAAGGGATAGGAATCAATATTTATTGTGTGTGTGATACACATGATGCTAAGCCCTCTACATATTTCATTTAATCCTTACAACTCTATAAGGTAGGTATTATTATCCCCATTTTTCAAAGGGAACTGAAGCTCAGAGAGGTTAGGGAACTTATCTAATTTCACAAAGCTAGCAAATAGACACAGTGGAATTTGAATCCAGCTTCTCCATATGCAGAACCCCTAATGGTATTAGTGAAGAAAATTAATAACTAGAATGATGGAATTGTTCATATTGCATAAGATAATAGTCTTGAAAATATTTCAACTGTAAAGCACAAAATAAATAATTTTGAAAAATGCAGTTGCTAATTTACTGGTCATTAATAGTTTTTAACGGATTCCACACAGTCAAGAGAAAGGCAAATAAATATGTTAACTAATGTTCAATGAGATAATACCTAATATTAACTGTTTCTGGAAATAATAGGTGTTTAATAAACACTTGGGGTATTGAACCAAACTAACCTGAGACTGGCTGATGAAAATAAAAATAGAAACAAATAAATGAATATCTCCCTGTCACTTTCCAAAAGATACACGAACACACTCTCACTCAAGATATAAAAAATTAAACTGATTAAATTATAATATGTAAATAATATGTTAAAACAATGTTGATCATTAGATAGAAAATGTGGGGGAGAGGTAATTACATACATACAGAGTAAACAAATCTCACACACAAGGTAATGCATTTAGTCCCTAGTAAAATCAATACTATAAGGATCTAGGAGCTGATAAAATAATTAAGAAGTTTCCATTTTAACTCTTAAAATCCAACAATTAAAAATTTAATCTGAAAGTTACTTCCCTTTAAATAAAGCATTCCAGTGATTTCTAAAATTTTCCTATTTGGATAAAATTATTTGAAATCATAGCTCCTAACAATTTAAATAATCTCTTAAAATGCTGCTAACCAAGTCAGAGTTAAATGGCTATGGTTTTGATTCACAAAGATCTGATCTAAATAATTTCTGTCTATTTTTACCTATATATAAAACCTGCACCATCTATACTATTAAGATGATTAAACCAAGTTAAGGCCCACATGTCCTGTAAATTTCCAAAGGTAAAAAATTTTTGTTGCTGGCAAATGCACCAGGGTCAAGTTTTCATAAGCTAAAACAGACAGGCCAATTTAAACTGTTACAATCAAGGAGCAAAGTAGGACTAAACACACACTCTAAGTGTATAAGTATGCTTAAGTGTATACATATTTAACAATGCTTAATCTACTCTTAAATACCAAACACACAAATATACAAAATAAAAACAAAACTACCCCTTTTAACATACAAAGGAATTAACACTATCTGGTACAATAACAGACTTTAGGTGTGTTGATATTCTGGATGGCAGACCCAGCTCAGCCACTGTTCAAATTTAAACCCCATTACAGCATGGATAACCCATTCATTGATATTCAAGAAATTAATTAGCACCCCCCCAGATCATTTTCACAGTTTATTTTGAGTTTAAATGAGACTAATTTATAAAAATTATATCAGTATGCCCTATGTCTTTTTTATAATTATAAATCATATAATTTAAATGAATAAACAGAACCAAAAGATGGATCAAAATTAGAGATTATTGACCAAAAGAGAGTTATAAATAAGATGGAAAGGATTAGCAAAATCTATTGAGCTGTACTTATAAAATTAATCTCCTCTAATGTTTCAATAATTATATTTTTCAGGCAATTTTTGTGTAAAATTGTCAATCATCACATTTATAGCTTGTATAAGATTTGTAAATATAGATCAAATTTTAACCAGTTCAGAGAGTAAAAAATGTTTTAAAAAAAAGAATCATATAGTAATTTCTGAAAACGTGTTAACAATTTGTCACAGTGACTCAGATGCTAAGGTTGCTCATCCTACTCATTGTTACATTCCCAGAACAAGCATAGTGCCTGCAACACTCCAAGTAGTCACTCATATCAAACTGAGGTTTCATCCTTCAGCGGGCTGTGCCAAATTATTTTTTAAGTTAAGACATCCCGAACACTCTAGTGCATGTATGCCTATATGGAATTTTCTGGGAAGAGGATTAATACCTTTCATCACAGACTCAGATCACTATATGACACCAAAAAAGTTAAAAGCTACAGATCTAAAGAAAATATGGACATGCTGAATGTAGTCTGTGTCTCAAACACAGAGTAGAGAGCTAAGGCACCTCTAGAAACAGTTCAGAAGAGAAAGGTCAACTCTGGAAGAAAAATAAAGCGGTTTTTTTGGTTGCATTTTTCTCATCTGTTTGTTTGTTGCCCTTTTTGTTTTGCATATGTTAACCAAAATTAGAAGATTATTCAATTCTTCATTTAATGCAACAGGCACAAATGAGGCCACTGATAAAGTAACAGTAGAGCACACTTTAGAAAGGAACACTACTGTTATCATTAAGGATGCCTAAACAAGAAGAACAAGTATGAGGATGCATAAAATACCTTACTAGATAATTCTCCTTAGAATCCAGAGTTAGCTTATTAAATATTCTTTTTATTAATTTCTGTAGTCCCTGCTTGCTATAACTCAGTAAAATAGTGGCTAAACTTCACATGATAAAGGAAGCTAAATTTCACATCAATTCTCCCTCTACATATCTCTTAAAATCTTCTTTTAATTTTGAGCATCCTTATTTTGCAGGTAAACACCATACAGCCCTACCCCACCAAGCTCACTATATGTGCCCATCCTCATGCCAACTGTAACTAAAATGCTATAATTCCATATCATTAAATTAAGCAAGAGCCAAGTTTCAGACTTTACACTGTCTGATTACTAAGATCACATTAGCTCACTACTAGTGGTTTAGTCACTGTATCAACTATTGGTATTAAATCTTTGGATGCAATGAAAGTTAACAATGCAATTTTTATGTCACAAAAAAATCATTCAGTCTGTTTTCCCTCTTTGATTACAGTTCATTTAAGGGAAAAATGTTGCTGTATGGCTTGACAATGTTTTATGTGTCCTCGGCTGATAGAACACACAAAACGTTTCAATAGGCCCATTTATTTGAGCAGACATATTAAATAATACTTTAAATGTGAACATGCATGTCATAAATTTTGTAGTCTCTTTAAAGTAGGATAAATCTGGTATTTAAAATAGTCTTTGTTCAAAGCCATTTTTTTTCTAACAGTCATAAAGGGACTCTGATTTGAGCGGCATGAACAATGCCAGCATCATCATTTTAATGTTATCCATATGGGCTTCTAATAATAGATAAGAGTCTACATTTGTATTATATGTCTTAGAGACATTTAAAATCTAGATAAGGAAAGGCTGATTTCATTGGCCCCATAGTTAAAGGAAAGCAGACCCTAATTAAAAGAATTCTGTTCTGAATTAACTAGTTTGACATGTGCTAATTGACAGTTCCTGTGAAATGGTTCTAATTAAAGTCAATATGTCTTTTTCAATTAAAAGGAAATTAAGAATATACTAATATACATTAACAACTTAATCTGCCTTCAATATCCCATACATCAGCTGCTTTTTCTCCCCCCTAACGTTATTGGAGAACCATCTGACATGAATCATCTACTGTTTGCTTATGGTATCTCATTATTACTTCACACGAGCACAGCAGTAGTATATGTCCCCTTGAGGAAGAGGATAACCTACACATGCTTCAATTTTCAGAGCTCTCAAGTCTTAGTTCATTAAAAAATAAGCCCACCTTTTTTAATTTAAAAAATGGGCATTCTTAGAATCTTTGCTAACTGAAAACAAAGGCAAGTGTTCTCAATTAGTTGGTCTTTTTACTATAGGCTTTAGAGGTAATTGCATTCTGCTGGAAAGAAGGCTGGACTATGTTTTCATCATTTGGCTTGATTCAAAGTAAAGCTTGATTTGAGCAATATACAACAGAAAACATCTTTCAAATCATGTTCTGTTTCCCAAGTGAAACTTTGGGGAAATCTCAGGTGGGAATACTTCACATTGTATATATAACAGGAAAATAGAAAGCAAGATTGCTTAAATGCCAGCTCTAACAGAAGGCCCATCATATTCATAGAAAATGTAGCATTAGAGAAGCTGTTCATAGCAACATAATTAAATATTCAAATGTACATTACTAAGGCTATGATGTTAGCAATTTTAATGCTAGAGAAAATATTAAACTCAAGCATCAATACTAAAGTACAGAGCATTAACATCAATGAAGAACTATAGAAAAGATTAAAACCATTTGTTTCTTATTAGATGATTATAATTTAGATATTTTAATTATAATATATTTTTAAAGAAAGTTTTTATAATAGCAAGATACTATATGCAGTTCTTTCATATGATATAGCTTATATTTTGATAGGAATTCCATCACAACCCTCTTTTACCAGAGTTTAAAATTCAACCATAAAATGTGGCTACTTATAGAATGAGGAAATTATTTTACTTAATTTCACCAAAACTAGCTTATTCACATTTAACACAGACAAAGAACAAAGGTAAACAAGTCATTTCCACTTCTGCACTTTTATTCACTTACATTTTTAAAAGATAAAATTTGCTATCACCTGTAGCATTCTGAGTATCTGTGGGACAGGCGGAAAGACAGTAAGCCAGCCAGTCAACCCAAGATCTCTCATTGAATGTGTTTTTTCCCTAAATGTACTCTATTATTCTCTTCTGAGTAGTTGCAAAAAACTTTAATAAGAATAATCTTAAGTGGGACTCTAAAAACAGTTGAAGTCTAATGAATTTCCAGAATGAGTAAATACACATTAACACATGTTCAAAACAGCACCTCCTTACAATTATAAATAAAATCAGACTCAATAGTCAAAATGCAGTGCTATTTATCACCCTGTAGAGCCTCCAGTTTGATTTTCAGTCCTAGGATCTTGCTCCTCAAGCTGGCATAGACTGGAAATGTGCAGTAACAGCATGTACTCAGCTTTTTGAAATGGGAGAGAAGCCAATGCAGCAACTTTTCTGCCCCATTAAAGATCATTGTCTATAGCAGGTCTACACAACATAAGGCCTACAGACTTCACACGGCCATGAAGCAATTGTTCATGACCCACCCACATATTTGAGAAGGAGGAGCAAGTAGAAAAGACAGGTAATATGGCACCCAAGTCAGCAACAAGAGATAGAACAAGGCTGTTCTACAGACTCCACCTCTCATTTCACAGTTTACAATTACAATGCCCATATCTAAACCCAGGATAAAAATCAGTGTGATGTGTCAACCCTTCCAACAAAGGCATTCACTGTACTAACACTAGACTAGTATAAAAACTTCCTAGAGGGCAGGAACTGTATTGAACTAAACTAGGAAAACCCTATAGCATTCACCTGACAGCTTATACTCTGAGCTGCCAGCAAGTATTTCTTGATGATCCTCATGGTTTATATTTTCTTTAAGAACTTGTTTTCATCTATTTCTCATGCTCCTGTCATTTAATCACCAACGGGTGACCATAAAACTTACTGTCCAAACTGGAACACTTTTAAGAATGAACATGGAGGGGAGTGATGTCACAGAAGACGGCAGAGCAGGAAGCTCTAGAATCAGTCCCTCCACCTAACCAACTACTGAACTAGTAAGAACCATTAGAATCAACTATTTCAGAACTCCGAAGTCTAGTTGAACACTTGTAGCATCCAGGGGAGTGGAATGCTTGATGAAGAAAGAGACTGGTAAATTTTGGTGAATTTCATCATTACACGTAACAGCTACAATCCTCAAGCCCCACTGAAAGTAACCATGAGCATGATGGCCTGAATTCCTGAAGCAGCTCTGGCATCAGGGTGGACAATAGGGTCCTTCTCCTCCAAACACCAAGGTTTTGTGTTTTGATCTGCCTGGTAGTTCACTGAGGGGCTGGCACAGAAGCTATTCATTGGTTCAACCCTCATGGGTTAAAGCATATTCCCTGGCATTGCTGAAGGAAGTGAAAGTGATAGAATTCTCTTTTAAATTTTTGTTCTCTTGTTGGACCCAAGCATTTAAGGAAATCTCTATCAGGTCACTGGTTGACCACAGAGATAACAGAACATAGACTTCAGTGACCACACGTGACAAGGAATGTACTCTTTGCAAAAGCAATTCGAAAGTCACTAAACAAATGAACACCTGCAGCCTTCATCAAGCAACAACAGTAATTCATGGTGTATAGGGGAGAATATGATTTCCAGAATTACATTAACATATTCAAAATGTCTAGACCTCAACAAGAAATTACAAAGCACACAAAGAAATAGAAAAATATGACTCATTCAAAGGAAAAGAAAAGAAATTGACAGAAACCATCCTAAGGAAGCCCAGACATTGAACTTACTAGACAAACACTTTAAGCTTACTGTCTTAAATATGCTCAAAGAGCTGAAGAAAACCATGGACAAAGAACTAAAGGAAATTAGGAAAACGATATATTAGCAAGTAAGCTATATCAACAAAGAGACAGAAATTATTAAAAAGATCAAAACAGAAATTATGGAGCTGAAAAGTACAATAGACAAAATAAAAACTTCACAAGAGGCATTCAACAGCAGATATGAGCAGGCAAAAGAAAGATCATCAAATCTGAAGGCAGTGCAATCTTAACCGCCCAGTCTGAGGAGCAGAATGAAAACAAAGAAAAATGAGCAGGGCCTGAGAGACTTACTGGACACCATTAAACATATCAACATATTCATTATGGGAGTCCCAGAGGAGAAGAGAAGGAAAAAGAGGCAGAAAAAAAACTTGAGGAAATATTGTCCAAAAACTTCCCAAATTTGATGACAGACATGAATATACACATCCAAGAATCTCAAAAAATTCCAAGCAGGACAAACTCAAAGAAATCCACGCTGTCATCAAACTGCTGAAAGACAAAGACAGAGAGAATCTTGAAAGCAACAAGAAGGAAATGATTCATCACTTACAAGCCATTCTCAAAAAGACTAATAGTCTATTTATCATCAGAAACTATGGAGACCAAACAGCAGTAGGAAGTTATATTTAAAGAATTTAAAGAAAAATGTCAACCCAGAATTCTGTATTTGGCAAAATGATCCTTCAAAAATGAAGAAGAAATTATGACATTGCCAGATACATAAAAGCTAAGGGACTTCCTTACTAGTAGATCTTCTCTATAAGAAATACTAAAGGGAGTCTCTCAGGTTGAAATAAAACAATACTAGACAGTAACTCAAAGCAATACAAAGAAAGGAAGATCACTGGTAAAGGTAACTACACAGGAAAATGTAAAATCTAGTATTATTGTATTTTTGGTATGTAACTCCTATTTTTATTTTTTTAAATCATTTAAAAAGACAAATCCATAAAAAATAATTATGAATCTATGTTAATGTGCAGACAATGCATAAAGATACAATTTGTGACCATAAAACATAAAGGAGTGGATGAAATTAGATAGGAGTAAAGTTAATGTATGCTATTTAAGCTAAATTGGTATGAATTCAACAGGCTTTTATAAGTTCAGGATGTTAACTGTAATCGCCATGGTAACCACTAAGAAAATAACTAAAAATATACACAAAAAGAAATGAAGAGGGAATCAAAATGGTATACTAGAAAAAAATCAATCAAACACAAAGAAGGCAGTATTGGAAGAACTGAGGAACAAAAAAGACATAACACATAGAAAACAAAGAGCAGAATGGCAGAAATAAGTCCTTCCTTAGCAGTAACTACTTTAAATGTAAGTGGCTTAAACTCACCAATTAAAAGACAGATACTGGCAGACTGAACTTTTTGAAAAAACATGCTACAACTGTGTGCTGCCTATAGGAGACTCACTTTAGACACAAAGATACAGACAGGTTGAAAGTACAAGTATGGAAAAAGATATTCCATGCAAATAGTAACCAAAGGGGAGCCAACCTGGCTATACTAATATCAGACAAATGGATTTTACAGCAAAAACTACTGCAAGAGACAAAGAAAGACATTTTATAGTGATAAAAGAATCAATTCATCAAGAAGATATAACAATTATAAACATATACACACCAAAAAACAGAGTCTCAAAATATATGAAGCAAACAATGACAGAACAGAAGGGAGAAACAGACAGTCTACAATACTACTTGGAAACTTCAACAGCCCACTTTCAATAATGGATAGAACATGTAGACAGAAGGTCAGTATGGAAATAGATGACTTGAACAACACTATAAACCGACTAGACCTAACAGACATATACAAAACGCTCCACCCAACAATGGCAGAATATATAATCTTCTCAACAGCATGTGAAACATTCCCCAGAATAGACCATATGCTAGGCCAAAAAACAATTCTCAAATGTAAAAATCCTTAAGTTATACAAAGTATCATATCTGACCACAAGGAAATGAAGCTAAAAATCAATACCAGAAGGAAAAGTGGAAAACTCTCAAATACACAGAAATCAAATAACACACTCTTAAGCAACCAATAGATCAAGGAAAGAATCAGTAGGAAAACTAGAAAATAGCTTTAGATAAATGCAAATAAAAACACAACACACCAAAACTCATGGGATACAGCAAAAGCAGTGCTCTCAGGGAAATTTATAGCTGTAAATATCTACATTAAAAAGAAAAAGATCTCAGGGGTCAGCCCCACGGCCAAGTGGTTAAGTTCGCGCGCTCCACTTCGGCAGCCCAGGGTTTCACTGGTTCGGATACTGGGCACAGGCATGGCACCACTCATCAGGCTACAATGAGGCAGTGTCCCACAAGCCACAACTAGAAGGACCCACAACTAAAATATACAACTATGTACTGGTGGGATTTGGGGGGGAAAAGCAAATAAAAACAAAAAAAGATTGGCAACAGTTGTTAGATCAGGTACCAATCTTTGAAAAAAAAAAGAAAAAGACCTCAAGTCAACAACCCAACTTCACACCTTAAGGAAATAGAAAAAGAGCAAATTAAACCCAAAACCAGCAGAGGGAAGGAAATAATAAAGATTATAGCAGAGATAAACAAAATAGAGAAAAGCAATACAATCAATGAAACCAAAAGTTGGTTCTTTGGGGAAAAAATCAATAAAAATGACAAATCTTTAGCTAGACTCACTAAAAAAAGGAGAGAGAGAAGATGCAAAACTAAAATAAGAGGATGAAAGCAGAGTCATTACTACTGACCTTACAGAAATCAAAAGAATTATAAGAAATTACCATGAACAATTTTATACCAACAAATTAGAAAATCTAAATGAAATGGGCAAATTCCTAGAAACATACAAATTACCAAAATGACTCAAGAAGAAGTAGGGAATCTTAACAGACCTATATCAAGTAAAGAAAATGAATCAGATAATAAAAATCTCCCAATAAAGAAAAATCAGGACCATATGGCTTCAGTGGTGAATTCTATCAAATATTTAAAGAATAATTATAACATATGTACCCCTATGTTCATTGTAGCACTATTCACATTAGCCAAGACAGGGAGACAATCCAAGTGCCCATCATCTAATGATTGGATAAAAAAGATGTGGTATATACATATATATATAATGGAATACTACTCAGCCATACAAAAAGACAAAATCATCCCATTTACAACAACATGGATGGATCTGGAGGGTATTATGCTAAGCAAAATAAGCCAGACTGAGAAAGACAAACACCAGATGATTTCTCTCATATGTGGAATATAAACAAACACATGGACAAAGGAAATAGTTCAGTGGTTACCAGGGGAAGGAGGATAGAGGGTGGGCTCAGGGGGTGAAGGGAAGCACTTAAGTGGTGAAATACAAGAAATATGTACAACTGAAATTTCACAATGATGTAAACTATTATGAACTCAATAAAAAAATGGAAATAAAAGAAAGAATAATTAACACCATTCCTTCTCAAACTCTTCCAAAAAATCAGAGGGAAAACTTTCTAACACATTTTACGACCTTAGCGTTAACCAAATACCAAAGCCAGACAAAGACATCATAAGAAAACTACAGACCAATATCTCTTATGAATAAACACACAAAATTCCTTAACAAAACACCAGCAAACCAAATCCAACAGTACATTAAAAAAATTATATACCATGATCAAGTGGGATTTAATTCAGGAACGCAAAGGTGGTTCAACAAATGAAAATAAATCTATGTAATACACACCACAATAACAGAATGAAGAAAAAAACTACATGATCATCTCAATACATGCAGAAGGAGCATTTGACAAAATTCTATACCCTCTCATGACAAAAACACTCACAAACTAGGATAGACGGGAACTTCCTTAACATGATAAGGAGCATTATGAAAAACCCACAGTCAATATCATACTCCATAATGAAAGAATAAAAGCTTTCCCTCTAAGATCAGGAACAACACAAAGATGCCCACTTTCACCACTGCTATTCAACATTGTACTGGAAGTTCTAGCCAGAGCTATTAATCGAGAAAAAGAAGTAAAATGCATCTAAATTGATGATGCCTCCTAAAGGTAAAAAGAAGTAAAACTATCTGTTTGTAGATGACAGGATTCTATATATACAAAATGCCTAATAATCCACAAAAAAAGACTACAAGAGCTATAAACAAATTAATTAAAGTTGCAGGGTACAAGATCAACACATAAAAGTCAGTTGTGTTTCTATACAGCAGCAATGAACAATCTGATAAGGAAATTAAGAAATCAATTCCATCTAGAGTAGCATTCAAAAGAATAAAATACCCAGGAATAAACTTAACCAAGAAAGTGAAAGACTTATACCTTGAAAATTACAAAACATTGCTGAAAGAAATTAAAGAAGACCTGAACAAATGAAAATACACCCCATGTTCATGAACTGGAAGACTTAACATTGTCAAGATGACAATAATGCACATTGTAAACAACAGTTCCTCAAATTTACATGAAACTGCAAGGGACCTCAAACAGCCAAAACAATATTGAAAAAATAAAACACTGTTGGAAGACTCACACTTCCCAATTTCAAAACGTACTATAAAATAAAACTACAGTAAACAAAACAGTGTGGTACTGACATAAGGATAGGTATAGAGACCAAGAGAATAGAATTAAGAGTTCAGAAAGAAACCCAACCATGTATGGCAAATTGATTTTTGACAAGACCATTCAACAGGGCAAGAATAGTCTCTTCAAGGGGCTGGCCCTGTGGCCGAGTGGTTAAGTTCGCGGGCTCCGCTGCAGGGAGCTCAGTGTTTCGTCAGTTTGAATCCTGGGCGCGAACATGGTACGGCTTGTCAAGCCACGCTGAAGTGGCGTCCCACATGCCACAACTAGAAGGACCCACAATGAAGAATATACAACTATGTACCGGGGGGCTTGGGGAGAAAAAGGAAAAAATAAAATCTTTAAAAAAAAAAAATAAGGAATAGTCTATTCAACAAATGGTGCAGGGACAAATAGATAACCACAGACGAATAATGAAATTGGACCCAGACTTTACTTATTATACAAAAATTAACTCAAAATAAATCGCTGACCTAAATATAAGAGCTAAAACAATAAAACTAAAGAAGAAAACACTAAAAACTATCAGAAGAAAACACAGGAGTAATCTTCATAACCTCAGATTTGGCAATGGATTCTTAGATTTGACACCAAAAGCATAAGCAATAAAAGTAAAAATAGACAAATTGGATTTTATAAAAATTAAAATCTTTTGTACGTTAAAGAACATTATCAAGAATGTGAAGGGACAACCTACAGAATGGAGGAAAAGTTTTGCAGATCATATATCTGTTAAAGGTTAATATCCAGAATATATAAAGAACCCTTACAACTCAACAAATAGACAAACAACCCAAATTAAAAAATGGGCAAAGGACTTGAATAGACGTTTCTCCAAAGAAGACACAAATAGCCAACAAGCACATGAAAAGATTTTCAACATTATTGGTCATTAAGGAAACGCATGATGAGAAAATACTTCACACCCACTAGGATAGATTTAATAAAAAAATAATAATAAATCACAAGTGTTGGGAAGGATGTAGAGAAATAGGAACCCTTGTACATTACTAGTGGGCAGGTAAAATGGTACAGCTGCTGTGGAAAACAGTTTGGCTGTTCCTCAAAAAGCTAAACACAGAATTACCATATAACTCAGAAATTCTGCTCCTAGGTATATACCTAAGAGAAATAAAAACATAGGTCCACACAAAAACTTGTACATGATTGTTTATAGTAGCATTATTCATAATAGTCAAAAGATAGAAACAGTCCAAATGCCCATCAGTGGATAAGTGGATAAACAAATTGGGGTATGTAGGTGTGTGTGTGTGCCTGTGTATGTTTGTGTGTGTGTGTACAATGGAACATTATTCAGCCATAAAAAGGAATGAAGTACTGACACATGCTACAACTTAGATGAGCCTGAAAAACATTATGCTAAGTGAAAGAAAGCAGACACAAAAGGTCACATATTGTGTGGTCTACTTAAATAACTGCTTACAAGCTTTTGTGTGGTTTTCTTTCAAACACCATGCATTTTTCAAATAGTGATATTATATTTACATGGATTTAAGCTAGAATCTCCGCAGGGTTTCATATATGTGGCTCTTCTTTTCGGGACTTCAGTCTCTTCTATTTCAATCTCTTCTCTAATGCTTGACTTTTGTCTTATGAAGAAAAAGAAAAGTACAATTATCCATCCAAATCTAGCATTAAACTACAATTATTTTAAAGTGAGAAAATACGACCAAGTGCATGAGGAAAAGGCAAATAAAGTGAGAACCTCTCCAAAATTCTAAGATGTGAGCCTTAGAAGTGCACAATTTCTATAATGAATTTACATGTTTACAAAGTTTTCACCAAGAGACAGAAGAACCCAGGTTTGGTTAAGATCATGTAATGGAGGTAAATTAAGAATCCTAAAATAATACCTACCTTTTTATGCTATTTGGAAAAAATAATTTATTCCAAATTTTTTACTCTTTAATATATAAATACACTTACTATATAAAACTTTGTAATAAATTATATTTGTATATACAAATATGGCTATTATTGGGCATCTAATTTTTAAGAGAAAAATTTATTTCAAAACACTACTAACTCAACTAGCTATGAATTATTTTGGAAATGCTCTCCTCAAACAAATTTTCTGAATCTGTTTTACAACTTTATAACTAGGAAAAGAATGTTTTGGGGATACTATAAACTAAATACAGTATACGTTTCTCAAAATTGTTGTAAAAGATAGAGGGTATTATTGTTAAACACCATGACTATAATGTGAACAAGAAGAAAAAACTCAACATCCCCACGCCGAAAGATTAGAGAGGAAAAAAATGAATGAATTACTTCTTCAAGACTAAGTATCCATTTTTCAAATATCGTTATTAGCTATCCCTGAAAGTTAATAAAATCAAAGTTAAACAAATAAAAAGAAACTCTGAATTCCTTTATTCATTCATAGACAGTAATATAAAATAAACACAAAACCCACATTTCATCTTTATCTTTACATAAATAATTAGCAAAGCATTCGGTTTATGTCTTGCTCTGATCAAGCATGCTTGTCTGTGAGGAAAAGACTAACTCACAGCTAGCAGTTAACTAGTTAACTGTTAAAGCTAACTAAGCCCATCCTATGAATTCTAGAGACCAGGGAAAAGGCTTTTTTTTTTTTTAAGATTTTATTTTTTTCATTTTTCTCCCCAAAGCCCCCCAGTACATAGTTGCATATTCTTCATTGTGGGCCCTTCTAGTTGTGGCATGTGGGACGCTGCCTCAGCGTGGTTTGATGAGCAGTGCCATGTCCACATGCAGGATTCGAACCAACAAAACACTGGGCCACCTGCAGTGGAGCGTGCGAACTTAACCACTCGGCCACGGGGCCAACCCCCAGGGAAAAGGTATTTTTGCAAGAAGTCTATTCAATTCAAATCAGAATTGGGGACATGGCATGGCTTGGTCTTGGTGGGAGGAATCCTCCTCTTAGTCAGAATCACTTTTATTCAAGTACTTCTGCTGTTATTCCCTTCTCTCTCTATCATGTCTACCTACCTTGAGACTTCCGAAATAGTTAAACATCCTCTTTTAATATATTCATTATGGAAAATGTTTGTTTGTACTGTTAAACAGATCGATATGTTTTCTACATTTATTTGTGCATGAGTTGAAAACAAGGTGTTTTTAATGTCTTTCTGGCTTTGCCACGTAAAGTAATTGCTCCCAGGCATTCTTAATTTACATACCATGACTTTTGTCATATTTTTCTCTTGTTGTTCTTGTTAATTGAATATTCATCTTTGGTATCTCAAAGCACAAGGTTTCTCCTGATTCTGATCCCTTTATAGGATTAAGCTCCCCAGGTGCATGGTAAAGAGACAGTTACTTCCTTGCCAGCAAAAGAAAAATATCCTATACGCAGGTACATAGGTCACTAAGCGTTTGCTTTAGTTAGCTTCCTCTTTACTGTGAATACACATATCTACATGAAATGGTGCCAATTTTCAATAGGGCAGCTTAGATACAGAGAAAACTACATGAGAAGAAATCCAGTGACAGAAATACCCTGTCCAAATGAGTGGACTTCTAAAATGTAGCCCTTTCTTAAATTTTTGCAAGACACTCAGTAGACTCCTTTTTCCGTTTTAAGATATAGTTCTTCCACATGCCTCAGTGATTAGTAGCTTTATCTAGTCATCCCCATAGACTGTGATAGATACCAAGTAACTCAAAGCCCAGCCTTCTGGCTGAGTTTCTATTAATGCAATGTGTAGGACGTGCATGATGACTGCTGAAGCGGGAGGTGACTTGGATAGCAGTGCAGATATTATGCTGTATTTGTTTAAGTTGCTGAGTGAAAGGCAAATCTTCCCACTCTCCTCATCACCAGAGCCGTGATTAAAACTCTGGCTGCCTGACACCAAATATAAGGTTGTGTTCTCTTCACCCAGCTGTTAATCTTTCAACTAATTGGTTTACAGGTTCTGAGAAAAGACATGCTCCTGTTCTAAATATATGGATGAAAGATCCTGATTTGGTAAATTCAATTAGATAGAAAATTGAGCTTTCTCTCTTAATTCCACATCACTGTAGAACAGTGACAACTAGAGGATCTTGGATTGTTAACTTGTTGAAACCTGTTTTTACTTATTAATTGACGCGTGTTTTATTGTCTCCTAAAAATTCATACTTAAACACATATACTATATTCAAGTACATTTAAAGTAATACATATTTATAAGTCTGAGATGATGTAATTTTGACAGAGATGACATCAAGAATGTGTGAAGAAAATTATAGCAAATGTAATAGCCTGAAATATCAGGAAAAGTCAATGTTAAGATTCTCAGTAGCTTTCTCACATTCCTCATGTTTTCACTAAACATGTCAGTAAATGTCTATACTGCATGATTTCACATAATTTGAATCAAGGGTCAATTAGAAAACATTTCAGTTTTAAGTTTGCTGATCAATGCACAAGTTTAAATAGCACATATGTCATTTTTACACTGGATTTTCTAACTGCTCTTTTTAAAAATAACCGAAGAAGTATTATGCTTCAGAGTTTCTTTAAAAATAAGTCTTATAACAAAAAAAGAAAACCATAATGATAATATTTGGAGGGGTATCCTGAAAAATAACTTTTCTTGGAACAACAAAGTAGTGTAAAGAAAGATTTAATAGTATTTCTTGCATTGTTTTTCTCTCTGGTTAAAACATTATACATAATATGATCTCATAAAACAAGTAGGAATGAAATTACAATTATTTTTATCACTTAAAAATGCAAAAATGGTTGAAACAATTTTTTTCACACTTTTGCAAAATTCTTACCTCTGCTCAAAGTTCCAAGTAAATATGTCATCTCCAAAGGAGAATTTTTCTGAAAGCTACAGATCTCTTTGAGGGATCTGAAGATTTGACTATGATTTGTACATTTCCAACCTATTTACTGCATATTAACATTGTCTCCATATTTAACTTGCAAAACTGCACAGCAAAACATCTAGTTGAAATGTACGAAATACAAAACTTCCTCTATGAGGCATGCCAATACCAGATACAGTTTTAATGAAACACCCACACTGCAAATAGAGGAGTGTAGAAGAAAGCAACAGGGCAGACACAAGTTGAGGGCAGCACAAGTGAAACAAAGACATGAAATCAACAGGAATGAATGTCATCGGATAAAGGCTCTTCAAAGACAAAAAATATCCTGAACTAAGAATTGGCACTAGTGTCCACTAATTATACCTAGGTAATTTTTTTGTATTCTACTAAAAGAATTTATATTCCCTGTCATGTTGTTGTCTAAAAGCCTTATGACTTTATGTATTGTCCTTTCGAAAAAAGCACAAAGATGAATTGACCTGGGTTCCCTTCATAAATTTTTGTTTGATTTAGAAAAACAGGAAAAAACAGGAAAAGAAGTGAAGTAGAGAGGAGAAAAAGGAAAAGAATGTACTGAAAAACACCTGAAAATAAGTATTACAGATCAATAATCTTTTCAAGTGAAATAAAGAAAAGTAGGTTTGGTAGGAAAGATCATAATTTTAGTTATAAGATATATCCTATAAAATTGTTTCATATGTGTGAACACGCGTGTGTGTTCCTTCAACCAGTTAACTCCAGTAAAGGGATGATGGGAATGGGTGATAGAAAATAAATGTTATTGATCTACTTCCAGCAACACGACAAAATGAGCTGCTCCTGCTCCAAACACAAAGAAATGCTGAATAAAACACAAACAAAAAATTCATAAATAGCTTAGAAATACCCAGGCTCCAGAAACAAAGAGGAAACTCAGAGACAGAGTTACAAGAGTACAAACTGGCATTATGACAACTTAGGGAAGTACAGAGTAGAAACAGGGCTTAAGAGCCAGTAGCTGAAGTTTTATGGTCCATATGTAGCTACAGAAAAAATGGTTTGAGGCCCACACAAGTAGGCGAGTTAGAATGCAATAATTGAGATACCCAAGTAAAAAGTTCAGATAATCAAAAGATTATTTATTCCATAAAAAGGGGTGTTAAAAACAAAAACAAATCTCTGCTCACAAGCCCAGGAGAGTAGCAAGGAAGCTGGTTCTCTGCCAAAAACTCTAGGTAGGAAAAAAGGTTCCCATGAAAGAGCAAAACCTAAGGATAGGTTTGGGGTCCAAATTTATATTACATGCATGATGGTAATCCCATGCCAGATAAAAAACAGATCCCAATAAGGAATTTTTTTTTTCCTTTTTCTCCCCAAAGCCCCCCGGTACATAGTTGTATCTTCTTCATTGTGGGTCCTTTCTAGTTGTGGCATGTGGCACGCTGCCTCAGCGTGGTTTGATGAGCAGTGCCATGTCCACGCCCAGGATTCGAACCAACGAAACACTGGGCCACCTGCAGCGGAGCGCGCGAACTTAACCACTCGGCCATGGGGCCAGCCCCATAATAAGGAATTTTTAATATACTATTATGGTATGATCTCCAGGGAATATTATTAAATGAAAAAGCTGGGTGCCAAACAGTGTGAATAATATGCATGTGTTTATCTAAGAAAGAAATACAAATATATAAGTGCACACATTTGGTTCCATTTAAAAGAAAAAAAAACAAAAGAGAGATAAATCAAAAGCTAATTAAATTACCTGTGGAAAAGAAAAGAAGAGGGTAGGAGGGAGAAGGATAGAACCCAGACTTCTCCAAATTTATCTTATTTTCTAGATTTGACTTTGAAACTATGTAAATATATAACACAATTATAAAACAAGGGGCCGGCCCTGTGGCCGAGTGGTTAAGTTCATGGGCTCCACTTCCGTGGCCCAGGGTTTTACCAGTTTGGATCCTGGGCAAGGACATGGCACTGCTCATCAAGCCATGCTGAGGTGGCATCCCACATGCCACAACTAGAAGGACCCACAACTAAAAATACAGAACTATGTACCAGGGTGCTTTGGGGAGAAAAAGGAAAAATAAAATCTTTTAAAAACAAAATTGAATCAAGAATTTAAAAAGCAATCCCCAAAATTTGAAAGTAAAATAAAACAAACTAATCTATGTATCAAGTTTATGGCTTAAACACACAGAGAGCAGTTATTTCAAGTGACTTCAGAATAGAGTAATTTAATTGTAAATCTTTAGTGGGATATACAACAAGGAACAAAAGAACTGCAACAAAATTTTAAACTATTTCAGTAACCATATTAATAGTAATGGCATGGTTATACTGATATTAACATAGAGACAGCAAATAATTGTATTAAGTTTACTAGGAACCAATGTTTTCAGCACAAGAGGGAAAACCGCAAACACAAAAATAAAAACAAGATAAGTAAAAACACTTTAGTCCCAAATTTGAATCAAAAATATCAGGATAAACCCATGAAGTGTTTTTTCTTAAAAAAAAAAAAAAAGTTTATATTTCCTAGCTGTTTATATTTCCACTAAAAAGACCTAGAAACAATGACCAATCCAGGGCATTGAGCACCCAAGCATCCAGATTGTGGTCTCTAAATGTCATTTTTACACTAAAAGGAACTAAGTTTACTCAGAACAGCTAATCCCAGATCTGGGGCAGGAAACACACAAGGTGAGCTTGAAATATCTTACTGTACCAGAAAACAAGGAAGTTATCAAAGGCTGATGGTGTTGTGTCAAAAGGGTTCAGAATCTAACTTGAAGAGATGGCAAAAAATGGGACAATTTATGGAAAAGATTATCATTTCAATAGATTAAAATATTAGATGTGTTAAAAATCCATATATTCATAACAATAATAAAAAATGAAAATTGATAATTGTCTTTTGAGAATGCTAAGGAACCAATTTATTTTGAAAACTGGTAAGTAAAAGGAAAGAATCATGCATTTTTTTCCTATCTTTTCTTTATTAACTGTACCTCAGTGTAATTGAATTGTTGATGAGGACAAGTTTTTCTTTATAGAAATATTCCTGCTAATAAATGAAAAAGAAAGTTAGATTTTACAACTCTGAATAGCACGATGAATCTGAGCAATGATCATCCACGTATGCTAAAATCATTAAGTAAATAGAAGATGAGGAACTTTACAATGTATGAATCAGGCTGACAATACCTGAAACTACTATCAATCTTAACATCACACACCAAAAAAGAGCAACCAGATGTTATATGCCTCCTGATATGATGCAATAGAAAGCATACAACACCACCTATGAAATATTCTTCCCCAAAAAACAAAAATCAAGACTGTGTAAGCCTCTAGATCTAACTACTGGTTTACAGGAAAAAGAGGAGAGAGAGTAACATATTTAAGAACACCTAGGATGCAATCAGCAAAATCCTGAATGTAGGTGTGCAGAAAAGAGTTAATGTAGCAGGCCTGAAACTACTATCCATCGTTAGAAAAGCCTGTTTATAAGGTTGGACCTTGGCTGATGTCTGGGATTTAAATGTCATTAGGATTCCCACCATTTCCAGAATTGATAGAGTGCTCAATGTGCCTAAATCATACAATGTGATTCATGCCAAACACCTGCTCCCCTTCTGAGAGTCTGGAATTTTGGTACATGTCAGGCACAAGATGCCTACATAAGCAGCCTCCAATAAAAACCCTGGGCACTGAGTCTCTAGTGAGCTTCCCTTTTAAACATTTCACACGTGTTGTCACAATTCATTCCTGAGGGAATTAAGCACATCCTGTGTGACTCCACTAGAATAAGATTCTTAGAGGCTTGTGCCTGGTTTCCTCCAGATTTAGCCCCGTTCGTCGTTTCCCTTTACTGGTATTGCTTTGTACCCTTTTGCTATAATAAATCATATCTGTGAATATAACTATATGCTGAATCCTATGAGTCCTCCAAGTGAATCACTGAGCCTGGGGGTGGTCTTTGGAATCCCCAACACAGTGGGAAACTTTACAGATTAATAAGCCGATTTCTTCAACAGATAAAGTATACAAGAAAAAAAAGAAATGTAATAATAAATGTTTCATTTTAATATTTTGTTGCAGTTCCTGTGACTAAAGATGGCACTGACTGGAAAAAAATGTAAATTTGTGATTCAAAAACAATATACTTAAAAGAAATTTAAATAAACTTCCAAATAATTGTTGTACAAGTCTGTGACATTTATACTCTTGAAGTCATTCAAATTCAAAACTGCACTAAGACTTTTGGGACATCCTGTATAAATAAGCTAAGTTTAACTCAAGAAGAATATTAAAAACCTGAATATATTCATGAACATCAAAAAAATTAAATCAGCAGTCCAATATCTATCCACAAGAAAGCATCAGGCCAAGGTTGTTTATAGACAAGTATTACCAAATGTTAAAGAAACAGATAACCCTTATTTTAAACAAGATAGTCCAGAAAAAAGAAAAATAGAGAAAGTTATTCAGCTCATTTTATAAGGCTAGTATAATCTTTATGCACAAAATAACAAAAACTGTATAAGAAAACACTATAGGCCAGGCTCATTTACTAACATAGACTAAAGAAATTCTACACAAAATATTAGCAAATGTCACCATTTAATTACACAGAGTGTGTGTCTATACATACATACATGTGTCTACATAACTACATCATAATTAAGTAAGGTTTAGCGTAGGAACTCAAGGATACGCCAACATTTAAAAACCTGTTAACATAATTTGCCACATCAACATATTTAAGGAGAAAAATCATATGATCTTTTAAAAAGATACAGGAAAAAATTCAACATCCATAGATTATCTTTTATTAAGAACCTCTTATCAAGCTAAAAACATAAGGAAATTTCCTTAACTTGATATTTAATAGTAAATCTTTAAAAGCATTTACTTTAAAGTCAGAAACAACATTAGAATGTTTATTACTTACTGCTTCTATTCAACTTTGTACCTGAAATCCTAACCAATTTAAAAAGTATTAAAAATATGGGTCCTGCCCAGTGGCGCAGCGGTTAAGTTCGCACGTTCCACTTCTCAGCCGGCCGGTGTTCACTGATTCGGATCCGGGGCGTGGACATGGCACCACTTGGCAAAAGCCATGCTGTGGTAGGCGTCCCACATATAAAGTAGAGGATGGGCATGGATGTTAGCTCAGGGCCAGTCTTCCTTAGCAAAAACAGGAGGATTGGCAGTAGTTAGCTCAGGGCTAATCTTCCTCAAAAAAAAAGTATTAAAAATATAAAGATGGAAAATAGTCATTATTTGCAAATAATATGATTACATAGAAGATCCAGGAGAATCCATAAATTGTCAAAACTAGTAAGACAGTTCAACAAGTTTCTTGGATACAAGACCAATATACAAAAATTTTAATAGCATTCCTATACACAAGCAACAATCAAGTAGAAATGTAATAAAATATCTCATTCACAATAGAAAGAAAATTATAATGTACCTAAGAATATATCTAACAAAATCTGAGTAAGACCTCTACAAAGCAAATTATAAAACTTTATTGTCAGCTATAAATGGAAACACAAATGAATGGTAAGATATACCATGTTGGTGGATGGAAAGACTGAGTTTCATATAAATGTCTGTTCTCACTACATTACTCTATAAATTCATTTTCAATAGAAATCCCATGAGAGTTGTTAACAGAACTTGATAATATGACCCTATAATTCACATGTGAGAGAACAGACTGAATTTTGAAGAAGATGAACACGATGTGAAGAGTTATCCTAACAGCCATCATCCTATTATAAAGCTTTGATAATTTAGATGGCATGATACTGGCAGAGAGAAAAGTGAATCAACCACACAGAACAGAGAACCCAGAAACACATCCATCTATATACAGAAATTTGGTAGATGAAAAAGTTGGCAATATAAATCACTGAGGAAAGGAGAAACTATTCCAAAAATGATGCTGAGAAAGTTAGTTATACATATGGGGAAAAAATTAGATCACTGTCTCACAAAATAAATCCCAGGTGGATTTAAAAAACCTAAATCTAGAAAGCAAAATTATAACATTTTTAGAAGAAAAAGCAGGAAATTAACCATATGGCATCAAAATAGGAAAAGTTTGCTTAAGTAAGACCCAAAAAGTACAAGCATTAAAGAGAAAGGCTAAACATTTTTACCCAATAAATTCTAAAACTTCTATGCATCAAGACACCATAAACAAAGTAAAAAGGCAAGCCACAAAACGGGACAAGTTTATAACACATATAACCCAAAATGAATTATTATAAAGAACCCCTAAATCAAAAAGAAGAAAAACATTTTAAGAAAAAAAGGAATGTGAATAGGCAATTCACAGAAAAGGAAATCCAAATGGCCAATAAACCTATGAAAGGTTGTTCATTCTCACTAAATATTAGGGAAACGCAAATTAAAACAAAATAACATTTGACACTATAGTCTAATAATACTGAGTATCAGCAAATGTATGAGGAAAAGGAAATCTTATGCACCCTGCTGGTTGAAGCATAAATTGGTATAGCTACTTTAGGGGATGATTTGGCCCTATTATGTAAAGTTGATAATGATTACAACCAACAAATGCACACCCTAAAGTAACTTTCACACATGTGTGTAAAGAAACAAGCATAAAAGTGCTCATTGTATCATTATTTTAACATTTAAAACTGGAAATAGCCTAAATGTCCATAAATCAGTGTGTCATTGTAGATAAATCTCAAAAACATAATGCTGAGTGAAAAAAACAAACTCTAGAATATGAACAGTATGATACCATCTGTATGAAGTTTAAGAATATGCAAACAATGGGATATATCAGAACTTCCTGCAATGATGAAAATGTTCTGTATCTGTACTGTCCAATACAGTAACCTAAGCCACATGTGGATATTGAACATTTGTAATGTGACTAGTGCTCCTGAGGAACTGTATATATTTTATTTTAATTAATTTAAATTTACATAGCCAGATGTGATTAGTGGCTACCATATTTGCAGAGCAGGTATATATAATTTATGGGTACATACATACATAGAAATATAAAAACTTGGAGGAAAAATACACACCAACTTCAGGATAGTGGATACTTCTGGAGAAGTGAAGTGGGCCAGAATGAGATGTGAAGGGATTCAACAGTCTCTGTAACCTTTTATTTCTTTCAAACAACACAAATACATAAAGCAAATATATCAAAATACTAATATTTGTTAAAATTGATTAGTCTGTTTTTCAATATATTTGAAATATTTTCCAATTTAATTTTGCTAATATTTCCTACTTTAAATGTTCCATTTTACTTTCTTTGAAATATTTACTAATTTAATTCCTCTTTTTCTTTTTTTTTTTTTCTGTTGAGGAAGATTAACCCTGAGCTAACATCTGTGCCAAGCTTCCTCCTTTTTTGCTTGAGGAAGATTAGCCCTGAGCTAACATCCATGCCAATCTTCCTCCACTTTATACGTGGGTTGCCACCACAGTATGGCTGACGAGCAGTGTAGGTCCATGCCTGGGATCTGAACCCGCAAGACTAGGCCACCGAAGCACAGTGCACTGAACTTAACCACTACGCCATGGGACTGGCCCTTAACTTAAATTTTTAAATAACTTTTTGAAAGTAAATAGTATTTAAATCTTTATCATACCTGTAAAGCTAAACCCAGGGGATCAACTATCATACGTATAGTCTCAATTAATACTTATAACATTGAGAAAAGCAGAAAACAGAGCAAAAACTGTGATATAATACACTTGTATAGTTCCTAACTTACGCGATTTTTACAATTAATTTTCAAAGGCCCAACAAAGATATTTCAAAAATGTGTTATTTTACTTAGATTCTAAGTATAATAAGTGGAGATGACCATGTGTTTATCTCATAGATAAATTAGAACTATTAAAAATATATTAAACAAAATACTGAGAACAGTACTGGACCAGGGGTCAAGGCAGCTTATATTAACTTTCTAGTACCAGTTTATATTAACTTTCTGGGTTCTATTCACCTAAGTTTACTCATTTGAACAGGATGAACTAGAGAGTCTCTGAATCCACTGTTAATTTTTTTAAGATTGGAATTTTTTAATCAAGTTTCATTTCTTCTTTCAAATACATACATAATAAGTTATTTAGAATAATCATTGCTTTGTATCAAAGTGCCAAAAATCTGCATACCTGAAATCCAAATTCCTTCACTGCTGTCTGAATCCTACCTCTCGTTGTCCATAAAATAGATAGAAAAAAGAGAAAAGAGAGTAAATACAGGATCAGCCAGTCAGTGATCCACGGCTCTCAAAGAACCTCATTTTTCAAAGGTTGATTTTCTTGTGAATATCCCAGGATCCTCAATAGAAAATGTAATTCTCTATATAAGTTGCATCTTTGCTCACATGAATGTTTTTAACTCACAAAAATTTAAAACTTAGAGTTTCAATGTATATTTATGTTTCATTTTATAAAAATATTTAAAATCTTACTAAGAAAGAAAGACAAATACAACTAGTCACACATATAACACTAGCCAGAGATCTCAGTTCACTCTGTTCTCCCCATGTCGTCATGCATCCAAAGAATGTGGAAGAATTGGGTCTCTATGCTTTTCATCCACACAATTTTCAGTCACATTACTAAGTGCAGGACAGAAATGAGCAGAGGAGAGAAGTTTGACTGTTTATGATCTGTTCTAACTAATCTGCATGACTGTTATTAAACGGGGAAGCTTTGGGGTTATTTTGGATGGTGACACAAATGGCAGAAAATGACAGTATTATTTCCTACTTTTTATTTTGTGGCAAAATTACTGAGACATTTCTGACCTCTATCACCTTTCATAAAGTATGTATAGAACTTAAAAAATGTCTCCTGTGATTAACTTCCCAACCTTGATAGGGGGGAGGAAAGTATTCTTACTGAACATAAGTACTTTGTTTTTTAGCACAAGTGAAAACTCAAATTTGGAGATTGCAAGGATTGAGAATTAGGGAACAGAATACCCCCTACTCAAAGGAGGAAAAAGCATTTTATGGTTCATTAATCCTAATTACAACAGTTGATCCTCATGGAGACCACCATAAACCAAGAGTTTACAGATAAGATTACAGTGCATTTGAGTATATAATTACAATGCAATTTGAAACACTCAACTTTTCTTTCATGTTCTATTATATATTCAAAGCCAGGATAACACTGCTAGATGTTAAACACAGGGCTACTTAAAATACTTTTTTTAAGTCCAAAGATTGAGAGAGAAGAGAGAAAAAAGTATTTTCAGCTTGTTATTTCTAGTGTTAAATATTCTATACCAAATACTAAACATGCAATAAATTGTTACTCTTTGATAAATCTAAATTGAAAATAGCCAAACGAGAGGAAAAAAAATGAACACAAATGGCACTATCCTCATGATTAAAATATACAACCCAAAGGCATACATTTTTCTTCTCCCAGCTTCCAACCCACCAAGGGATTTTTACCTCCAATACCCACTAAAAAGTGAAATTCATTCAGGATGCTCTCTGAGGGATGAAGTGAGAGGTGCTGCATAACACTCTGCTGCAAACTCAGGGCCAGTTTCCCTGCAAACTGAAGAAAGGCTGACAGTGTATAAGCTCTGAGATTATTTGTAAACTACCCATCATTCAGTAATCAATAAGAATTTAAATATTATTAAAATATCTCTTTTATTCCATTTAAGCAGGAGAAATATTTTAGTTGGGGCAATTCTTGTTGACATATTCAATTAAATACTTAGGAAAGCAGAACTAACATTATACAACAGAATAATTAGGAATCAAAAATGCTAAATAATTAATTTTAAGAAACTATTAGCTTATATTTAGGCTTTGATTATGAAAAAGTACAGAGAAGGGAAATATTATTTTATAAAACTGAAAGTCTTCTAATTTTTAAGTTTCTCATAAGTTCTGCAATTCAAACAACAGTATTAATACTTCATGTAACAAAGCAAAACTGAGAAATTTAAAGTGAAACTAATGGGTTCCCCTTAGAAAGTTAAATTTCAAAAAACTAAAAACATCAATGAAAAAATAATATAAATTCTTAATGTTTCCATTAATATCTTAGGAAAAGATTTTTATTTTAGCTGGCTTCATAGTTTCCAAAATTGTGTTTTCCTACTTTTCAAGGCAAAGAAATACTGTATATAAGAAAGTGACATGTGTAAAAAGATAATTTAACACAGATTTATTCCACCAATTCCAAGCATATAAAATAAAACCATGGGGTTTTTCTCTAACACTTCAGTTTTTTAATTTAACATTAGTTTTATAATCTATTTCACATAATTCTCTATTACATCAAATTTAAGTCCATCTAGCCAATGGAAAATTACTCCCGCTCATAGTTTTATCAAAACTCTTACACTAGAACTCTGTGATATATAAGATACATGTAATAATGTTGTTATTGATTGCTAAGGGTACTTTCCCACTTCTTTTTATCATTCAAACATGTATCTATCTATTACTTTTTCTATTTCCCTCAAATGTTGTGTATTCTCATAAGACCACATACCTCTCCTTAGTATTTATGACTATTTTAATCTTAAATTTAATTCCAAAATCATCTGATTAACGTTCATTTCCTCCACTAGACTATAAATAATTGTAATTTACTCCTATTTTATCTTCAGCATCTAGCAGACTTAGAGTAAACGGTCAATAAATATGTGAACATTGAGTGACATTAACAACATACTGATTGTTTCTTTTACTTTTAGAAAATCTCTCCTATCTGTCCTATATAAATTGGGCCTCAACAAATAGGTGATTGAATGGAGATAATGCTAGAAGATCTCCTTAAAGTGCAGCTGTGCATCCAAAAAATATACCATTTTTATCTCTGTGGTAAACCAATTTTGTCTCTTTAATCTATAGTTAAATTTAAGGTAATAAACTAAAAACAGAATGCTTCCTTATCAATATCTATTCCCAGTGAAGATTTCAATGATCTCTTGAAAAGGCACATAATAGGAACAGAAACTAATAATCATGAAACCAAAAAACTGATGATCAAGTTTTCATAATTAACATGGTCAAATACTGGAGCCAGGAAAATTAACTTGTACAAGGCACAACTAACAGCACAAAAGCTAATGAATGAACAAAGTTTTCTCTTCAAAAGGAACTACTCCATAGTATGCCTAGTGCAGTATTTTGGTATACCCAGACACAATGTATATATGCGTTGCCTGTAAATATACTACACACAAACACACACACACACTCAGAGTATTTCCATATGTAGTATACAGGTAAACAACAGGGTCAAAGAGTAAGATTATGAGATTCTAGAGCTGAAAGAAATTTTAAACATAAGAATATCCATGACCTGAAATCTGTGTCCTATTTAAACTTCTCTCTAATCTTCTACTGACAATAAGACAAAGCAGTTGACCTTTTTGGAGTATTCCCACCCTATCTAATAAAGATTATGGTTGGTATCTCTCATACGAATGCTAGTAAACAGAAATAATAAGTAACTTAATTTGTGCTTTTTTTCTTTGTACCCTTTCTCATTCTAAAGAAAGTATTATAGGTGGTATATCTAACAGCACTTTACAATTTACAAGGCATTTTAACATAAATTCTCATTTAAGCTACACAGCAACTTTGTCAGTTACACGACTAAGTAGCATTAGCCCTACCTTACAAACGAGGACATTCAGGGCAAGAGAAGCTAAGTGAATTGTCAAAGACACAAAACTATTAAGTAGAAAAGCCAGGACTGTAACCCAGACGTTCTGACTCTTCATCTTTTCACTGCACCACAAACAGTAATGTCAAGTTAGAGATACACACTTGAAATGCATAGCAGCAATACTAAGTATTAAACTAGTAGTATACCTCTGTGACGTTCAGAAACTAGAACAGAATAATCTGAGTCCTTCATATCATTAAAGAAGAGATCTCACTATTTTCTTTAGAATTATTACATTTCTTTCACTGTACAATGCACTAGTTAACAAAAGATTCACTAGAATGGCACCTGTCTACCAAACTAGAAAAAAAAAAACCTGGTAGCAGATTTACTCAATTACACAGTTAATACAAACCATTATGTGGCCTGTTTATAAAAGAATATAATGGGAATGTTTTCTTGAATCTCTCACTGATAGAATGAAATATTTTCAATTAATTCACATTATTTTATATATACTTCTTACAAAGTATATTTACTCTGTTTTATTTTTCCTCTCCCTAAAACTCTAGAAGTTTTAGAAAAACTTCTAATGCTTCTAAAATGGAATAAGTAATTGCTTGATATCTTCTTGCTAACTCTTTAAAGTGTTGTACAGCTGCTAATGTATGTTTGTGCTGGCATTGCAGAGTGGAGTCTTGGGAATACGAAATCTGATTTCAGAGAAACCAGAGCTTAGTTCAAAGAAAAGAGCAACTCTCTCCAGCTGATAAGATTTTTCCTGAAAGAAAACAACCACCAAGTAAGAAACACACTGGTAATATCTCCCTGTTAGTCCTCTACAATCCTTCTCAAAACTTTTTTTTTCATTTATTTGATTACATACTTCCATTTCACATTTTCTCCTGTGATGGTTTATTTTTTGTTAGCTTATTTGTTTACTGTAGGTTTCAGAGTGTGATCCCATTGTTTCAAAGAACATTGAATTAGATATTTAAGACAAAAAAAATCAGCTACGTAATTGCAGAATATCCTCAAAAATCTCATCAGAAAGAGAAACAAATGTAAGACATATGACGTACGTACTTTTGTTATAGATTTAGAACTGGGCAATAATAATTAGGTAAGTTATTTTCATACACTCATGCCATAAAACTTAAATGTCATAATTAATCAAGTTTATATTCTTCTTTTCAGAAGAGATGCACAAAAATAAACAAATTGGTGACCAAGACTTTTTCCCCATATTCTGGGAAAGACCGGGTTAAAGCAGGAAGAATGACACTGTGTGGGTGAATTACTACATAACTTTTTGTAGTTTACAAACCTGAATAAGTTTCAGCTATGGGGAAAAAAGGAAAAGAAACATTCATTAAAGGACTTCTACAATATATTACAGGCATAAAATGACCTTTGAAGTTTGGGCTCATGAGTTTTGCAAAATTGGGTTTATGATAAATATTAGTTAGTAATATGATACAGACCTAGCAGTAAGTAGACCTAGTGTCTCTAGAGCTGAGGCTATGTGGGAACAGTAAAAAGAGCACCGAGCTATTCTTTTCAATACGTTATTGAACTGATGGATTTACGATTTGTAGTGTATTAGAGTACTGTAATCCTGACTTTATATTTGTATGGAAGCTTACAGTTCAAAATATTTTCACATAGATGACTTCATTCAATCTTCCCAATAACCCTCAAAACGCCATTTTACAGAGGAGAAAACAGAGACTCAAAAAGACAGCGATTTTCCAAAGATCACGTAATTTCAGAAGTAGGATATGAACCAGATCTTTTCACGCCAAGACAACACATCTGTCTTCATCTGTACTTTAGTTTCTTTATCTTTAAAATAGGAACCATTATATCTATATGATGCAGGTTTTCATTTACTCCTCAAATATTCAGTGACCAATTACATGACAGGCAAGATTAAATGACATGCATATTGAAAGTATTTTTGACACTGTATAAAAACAAAAACAAAACATCCACACACATATGTAGGGTGGTAGCAGTAAAAAAACTGGTCTGGGCTTAAAGGGGATCAATATCAAAGCAGATAATTTAACCCATAGTACTATGCTTCTGCGGGCTCCCTGCAATACGCATCTGAGAAATCATAATACAGGCTGCTGCAGAAATCTATTAAAGGAGATTTAAAGTAGATTAAAATTGTCTAGTAGACCATTAAAAATTTTAAATTAAACAAAAAAGTCACTACTTAAGTGACGTCTTTCTCTAGCATTAGGATTTAATGTCAGCATGTAAAGAAAATTTGCATATGGTCAAAATCCTTTAGGGCAATGGCACACTGAAGGCATACTTTCTCTCACAGCCAGTTATCTTTTTTCTTTGGCTGGGTACCAGATGAATTAGTTGGCTTGCATTTCATATTGTATTAAAAATATGAATGCTTTTAAACCCTAGAACCACACTCACTCCAGCACACATAAAGGAACTGAGACTGACAGGCACAGAAGATGCATGTCTCACATTCACTCCCAGCACACATTCATTGAGTGGAATATTGTAACTTCTCTCTTTGCCCAAATCTGCATAAATCTATTTAAGTAAGGTAAATGTACAATGTGACTCCATTGTGTAAGTCACTAAAATAAAAAACATGAAGATATATATCCATACTAATATTCACACATGTGTAGAAATAAAGATATACTCAAAAAACTGCCCACATTTCATGATGCTGACAGGACCCTTAATTTCTATTTCAACACTGTATATTTTGGCATTAACTTGTTAGTTTATATATCATGTCCATTAAAGAATATGAAAGTATACCTAAATGTATATTAAAATTTCCAAAGAAAGTCCCCCTAAAACAATGCTTTCTATTTAGACATACATGTTAGAGCCCCATGTCTGCTGCTGTTGCCCACTAGTTCTTAATGTTTGACATAAAGGAAAATATCCAACTTGATTATAAGAAATGTGTGATCTTTTATAGGATGCTACAACTGCTACTACATACTTTGTTCACTATAACATAAAATAAAATACACTGTGTTTGAAAAATTAGACTAAAATAATATTTAAGAAGTCTAAACTAGGAGAAAGAATTTCTAGAATATTACTCATTGGTGATGACTAAATACAAATTGACATTTCTCCTACCCAAGGTTTTAAAAAATCCTCTGTATTTATAGAAGGACAAATTGAGAATTACTGTATCTAAAGTCTCAATGTTAAGAATCATAAGGTTTTTAAGAGACAAATTCACATTCATTATTATTTATGGTAATATATAGATCCTATTAAACTCCATGTAAATCACATAATTCAAAAAGGAAAATGTGGTCTACCTATTTAAAAACTGAACTACATATATACATACGATTATAATAGTTTCCACATGCCCAAAAACTAAAGGTTGTTTAAAATTTTAGTTTTAATTGGGGCTGACCCCATGGTGTAGTGGTTAAGTTTGGCACACTTGGCCTTGGCAGTCTGGCTTTGTAAGATCAGATCCCAGGCACAGACCTACAACACTCATCAGCCATGCTGTGGCAGTGACCCACATACAAAATAGAGGAAGATTGGCACAGATGTTAGCTCAGGGCAAACATTCTTCAGAAAAAAAAAATTTAGTTTTAAGTTGTTTACTTTTACATTTCTTAAGGTTGGAAATAGAGTTGTTTTGCTTAGTCTCCACTTTTTTGTTAATGGATACTTCCAGATTCTCGTTTTTCTGAAGAAAGGATGCCAAATCCACCTGAAAAAGTTGTCAAATCTAGTCTCATTTTCACATATTTACAATGCCCAGTTGTCCAAAAGAAAGTTTCTAAATAAGTAATCATTGAAATTTTAATAAGATCAAACAAAAAATAATTTTATTTTATTCATATTCTCCTTTTTCATTCAACAAGAATAAATATACAAGTTCTACTGAATGAAGAATGCCTTGATCTAAATTAGAAAGTATTTAATCTAGGACCAGATTCTCATCCTATGAACTTCAAGAAAATTTTCAAGAGTAATACAACCCATTCTTTTTTTTTTTTTCCCCAAAGATTTTATTTTTTCCCTTTTTCTCCCCAAAGCCCCCCAGTACATAGTTGTATATTCTTGGTTGTGGGTCCTTCTAGTTGTGGCATGTGGGACGCTGCCTCAGCGTGGTTTGATGAGCAGTGCCATGTCCGCGCCCAGGATTCAAACCAACGAAACACTGGGCCGCTTGCAGCGGAGCGCGCGAACTTAACCACTCGGCCACGGGGCCAGCCCCAATACAACCCATTCTTAAGTGGATTTGCACCAGATGTGATGGAGACTCCAACGAATCCAAATAAGTTCTCATCTTCCATCAAAAACAAAGGAAACTGTTTAAATGAACAAAATGTAGATGACAGTCATAGCTGAAACACGAGAATAATATAGTACTCCCCTTCTGTGACAAAATAAGGCTTCTACATATTCCTAGTCCAAAAGAAAACACTGTGATTTCTATAGTTCTTTGACCAAAATGAGAATGTTAGTTGCAAAATCAAACATTTGGAAATGTCACAATACTTCATCAATAAACAGATGAAATGATAATACTATAAATGTTTTACATGTTGCAGGCTCTAAATACCCGTTGAAAACAACGATTCAATAGTATGACTTTGCAATGTTCTATGCTTTATTTATGAATTTAAAGAGTGAAGATATAACTAATTCAATCTCTTACAAAATGGACACCATGAAGGACAATTTTTATTTTTGACTTAGCACAATTTGAAACAGAGTATGCGTAATGAAGAAAATTGTATGTATCTGTATGTGTATATGTGTGTGCATGTGTGTTTGTGTTTGTGTGTGTATATGTGTGTGTATATATATATATGTGTGTGTGTGTATATATATATATATACACATATACACATGTATATAGTATATATAGTCTTCTTCAACATATGCTGGCTAGCCAAGATTACTGATGCTAAAGATTATTTATTTCTCACATAATCAAATGACAGTTGGTAAAACTGCTGGAGAAATAAGAAGGAAATAAAATTTTCTAAAGTAGTCCTATATTACAGGTATGAGGCTCACCAAAGATACTGGTAACTATACCAATGCCGAAAGGGGCCAAATGCCAACACATATATGCTAGAAGAAAGACAAAGGCCTCAAAAGCTTAAAATCAATTAGGACCCACCACCAACTCAGTAACACTTAGATTATAGAAATAGCGAAAAGTTTGGCAATTATCTTAACTGAAAGAGAAATTGTATCAAAAAACATTTTAATCCTCTTTTAATAGTTTATTGACTTTAAACTACCTACGGTTATCTACTTCCCTTTTCCTGGGGAGTTAAGGCCAAGGTGATCATAGGTGAATTATTTAATCACATGATGCCTCATTTTGAATAACAGAAATCAATTCATATTATGAAGATGTTGAGGATCTAGGTGTCTAGCTCTGAATTTAGAACTGATATTATATTAAAACTCTAACCTCACTTTTATTCATGTAGATCTGTTAATATAAACAATAAATTGCCATGTCGCAGAAAAAGGGGAAAAGCTATTTTCTTTATTTTGTACAAATAGTCACAACTTTCACACTTATCAAACGCAGTAGGTAACCTTTGTGATAAGCTTTATAGTTTACAAAGTTATTTCACATAAATTGACTCATTGTATCCTCACAATAGCCCTATGCTCACTTTAAAAATTAAAAACTGTGGCTCAAACATGTTAAATGGTTTTCCCAAAATTAAATCACAGAAGTCATAACTGACAGACTACTTTTTTAAACAGTGTTATCAACTATAATCATCATGCTTTACATTAGATCTTAGACACTACATATCTTATAGCTGAAAGTTTGTGCCCTTTCCAACCTCTCACTATTTCCCTCACCTCCCAGCCCCTGGTAACCACTTTTGCACTTCCTGTTTCTAGGAGTTTGAAGTTTTTTGTTTTGTTTTGTTTTGTTTTTTGATTCACATATAAGTGATACCATATAGTATTTGTCTTTCTCTGTCTGGCTTATTTCACTTAGCATAATGTCCTCAAGGTCCATATTGCCAGAAATAGCAGGATATCCTTCTTTCTCATGGCTGAATAATATTCCATTGTATGTGTGTATATGTATGTACATGTATATATACATATATATGTATGTGTGTGTGTGTATATATCTGTCACATCTTCTTTATCAATTCATCCATTGATGGAACTTAAAAAAAAAAGCTCATATACTGAGCAGTGCTACAGAGGGATTGATTGGCCAAAACAGAAGCAGGCTGGGATACCAATTGTGTGCCATGTAGGTGACATCCAGAACCCTTACTTTAAATTTGTATCAAAACTTGTTTCTGGTCCAAGATGGCAATATAGGAGGCTCCTGAACTCACCTCCTCCCACAGGCACACCTAATCTACAGCTATACATGAAGCAATTCCATCCAAAAGAAATCCAGAAGCTAGCTGAGGGACACACATCAGGTGAACAAGAAAATACTCACATCAAAACAGGTCTGGCACATCCTCAACTACCAGGGGCAACTAAGAGCAAATAAGGTGGCATGGACAATCACAAAGGTTTGAGAGACAACCATGAGCTAGGGCGGAGATTAACAATAAGGTTCATCTCCTACATAAGATCACTCTGTCTAGACTGGGAGTGGTGAATGTTTTATCTAAGGCAGAGAACCTAACACAGAAAGTCTAGGAAACTGAAGAAACAGGAATATGTTCCAAACAAAAGAAACAAGATAAAACTCCAGAAATAGATGTTAATGAAACAGAGATAAGCGATTTACCTAATAAAGAGTTCAAAATAATGGTCATAAAGATGCTTACCAAGGTCAGGAGAACAATGCATGAACAAAGTGAGAATTTTAACAAAAATATAGAAAACATAAGAAAGTACCAAACAGAAATCACAGCTGAAAAATACAATAAGTGAACTGAAAAATTCAACAGAGGGGATCAACAGCAGACTAGATGAAGCAGAAGAAAGGATCAGTGACCTCTAAAGACAGGGCAGTGGAATTCATCTAATCAGAGGAACAAGAGGAAAAAATAATGAAAAAGAATGAAGATAGTGTACAAGACTTATGGGAGACCATCAAGCAAGACAAATAAACAACTTTACACTTCAAGGAACTAGAAAAAAAGAACAAACTAAGTCCAAAGCTGGTAAAAGGAAGGAAATAATAACGATCAGAGTGAAAATAAATGAAGTACAAACTAAAAAGACAATAGAAAAGACAGTGAAACCAAGAGCCTGGTTTTTGAAAAGATAAGCAAAATAGACAAACTTTTAGTTAGACTTATCAAGAAAAAAGAGAGAGGACTCAAATAAAATTAGAAATGAAAGAGGAGACTTTACAACTGATACCACACTAATACAAAAGATAAGAGACTACTATGAAGAATTATATGCCAACAAATTGAACAACCTAGAAGAAATAGATAAATTCCTAGAAACGTGCAACCTACCGAGACTGAATGAAGAAGAAATAGAAATCTGAACAGACTGATTACTAGTAAGAAGATTGAATCAGTAATTAAAAACCTCCCAACAGACAAACATCCAGGACCAAACTGTTTCACTGATGAATTCTACCAAACATTTAAAGAAGAATTAATACCAATATTTTTCAAACTCTTCCAAAAACAGAAGACGAGGAAACACTTCCAAACTCATTTTATGAGGCCAGCATTACCTTGATACCAAAACCAGACAAGGACTACAAGAAAAGAAAATTATAGGCAAATATCCCTGATGAACGTGGACACAAAAATCCTCAACAAAATGTTAGCAAACCAAATTCAACAAGACATTAAAAGCATCATACACCATGATCAAGTGGGATTTATTTCAGGGATGCAAGGATGGTTCAATATCCACAACTCAATCAATGTGACACACAACGTTAACAAAATGAACAATAAAAATCATATGATCATCTGAATAGATACAGAAAAAGCATCTGAAAAATTCAACATCCATTCATGACAAAAATTCTGAGAAAGTGGATATAGAGGGTACATACCTTAACATAATAAAGGCCACAGCTAACATCTTACTCAATGGTGAAAAACTGAAAGCTTTCCCCCAAGATCAGAAACAAGATAAAGATGCCCATTCTCACCACTTTTATTCAACATAGTACTGGAAGTCCTAGTCAGAGCAATTAGACAAGAACATGATAAAAATAAAGGCATTCAAATCAGAGAGGAAGAAGTAAAACTGTCTCTATTTAGATGACATGCTATTAAATATAGAAAACTCTAAAGACTCCACCAAACAGGTGTTAGAACTAATCAACAAATTCAGTAAGGTTGCAGGACACAAAATCAATATACAAAAATTACTTGCTTTTCTACACACTAACAACAAACTACCAGAAAGAGAGATTAAGAAAACAATCTCATTTACAGTAGCATCCAAAAGAATAAAATACCTATGAATAAATTTAACCAAGGAAGTGAAAGCTGTATACACTGAAAACTATAAGACATTGATGAAAGAAACTGAAAAAGACACAAATAAATGGAAAGATATTCTATGCTCATGGACTGGAAGAATTAGTACTGTTAAAATGTCCATAATACCCAAAGCAATCTACCGATTCAGTGCAATCACTATCAAAATTCTAATGGTGTTTCTCACAGAAATATAAAAAAAAATTCTAAAATTTTTATGGAACCACAAAAGACCCTGAATAGCCAAAGCAATCTTGAGAAAGAATAAAGCTGGAGGCATCACATTTCCTGATTCAAATTACTTTCAAGTGTTGCTTAACAACGTGAGGATACATTCTGAGAAACGCATTGTTAGGAAATTTCTTCATTGTGCGAATACCATAGGGTGTACTTACACAAACCTAGATGGTGCAGCCTACTACACACCTAAATTACATGGTACTAATCTTATGGGACCACCATCATATATGTGGTCTGTCATTGACCAAAACATCATTACGCAGCACATGACTGTGTATTACCAAGCTATAGTAATCAAAACAATATGGTATTCGCATAAGAAGAGACATATAGATCAATGGAACAGGATAGGGAGCCCAGAAATAAAACCACACATATATGGTCAGTTAATTTACAACAAAGGAGCCAAGAATATACAATGGGGAAACGATAGTCTCCTTAGTAAATAGCGTTGGGAAAAACAGGACAGCCATGTGCAAAGAATGAAACTAAACCCTTATCTTACACCATACACAAAAATAAACTCAAAATGGATTAAAGACTTGAATTTAAGACCTGAAACTGTAAAACTTCTAGAAGAAAACATAGAGGGTAAGCTCCTTAACATGGTATTGGCAATGATTTTTTGGATTAAACACCAAAGGAAAAAGCAAGAAAAGCAACACTAAACAAGTGGGACTACATCAAACTAAAAAGCTTCTGCAAAGCAAAGGAAACCATCAACAAAATGAAAAGGAAACCTACTGAATGGGAGAAAAGATTTGCAAATCATATATCTGATTAGGGGTTAAGATCCAAAATATATAAAGAACTCATACAACTCAATAGCAAAGAAACAATCTGATTAAAAAGTGGGCAGGAAAACTGAATAGATAATTTTCTAAAGACAAAGAAATGGCCAACAGGTACATGGAAGGGCACTCAATATCACTAATCATCAGGGAAATGCAAATCAAAACCAAAATGAGATATCACCTCACACCTGTTAGAATGGCTATCATCAAAAAGACAAGAGATAACAAGTATTGGCGAGGATGTGGAGAAAAGGGAACCTCTGTGCACTGCTGGTGGGAATGTATATTGGTGCAGCCACTATGGGGAAGAGTATGGAGGTTCCTCAAAAAATTAAAAATAGAACTCCCATATGATCCAGTAATTCCACTTCTGGGTATTTATACAAAGGAAATGAAAACAGGATATCAAAGAGATATCTGCACTCCCATGTTCATTACAGCATTATTCATAATAGCCAATATAAGGAAACAACCTAATGTCTGTACTTTGAATTTAGATCAGAGAGCCTGCCTGATTTGGAGGTTTTTAAATGGTCATTTCATTTATGGCTCTTAAATACAGATTTCCGTGCCAGGAATGTGAATCTTTGGTTCCAGCAGGGATCAGCTAGCTCCTCTCCTTTCGGCCCTAGAGCAATCTCACTTGCTGGCCTCATCAGCTTGTGTTTGCCTTTCCTCCCGGGCAGCAGCAGCAGGACCATTGGTAATAACTTCAATAGTACTAAGAGCAGCAAAGAGAAAGGAGTAAACAAAGGGACATAATGCTAACAGCCCTTTGAAAATGGATTCATGGCATCTTTCATATCATAAGGTCCTGATTTACTTTCTAGCTAACATTTCATTCACAGAGAAAAATGACAGAAATACCAAATTTGAGAGCAAATCAGAGAGTTCTTCAGTCCTAGAAACAATATTTGGTCAGATGCAAGATAGTTTGGAGCTGGGAGAAACCTTAAAGAGAGAGTTCTAGCCATCATTTTATTTATAAGAAAACAGATTCAGAGCAGCTCAGCGACATGTCCAACGTTACTTTTCTTAAGCTTAACTTTTTTAAAAAAGTAGTAAACATTTTTCCAGTTTTTCTTTGACAACTTTTGCATGGGAAAAAGAAGTAAAGACCTGCCCAAACTTTTTAAATATATTCCTTTAAAAGTTGCCATTTTCTGGGCCGTCCTGGTGAAATAGTGGTTAAGTTCGCACACTCGCCTTCGGTGGCCCAGGGTTCGCAGGTTTGGATCCCAGGTGTGGACATAGTGCCACTGGTCAAGCCACACTGTGATGGCATCCTACATAAAATAGAGGAAGATTGGCACAGATGTTAGCTCAGTGGCAATCTTCCTCCAGCAAAAAGAGGAAGATTGACAGCAGGTCTTAGTTCAGGGCCAATCTTCCTCACAAAATTAATTAATTAATTAATTAATTAAAGCATTAATTTTTTTAAAAGTTGTCATTTTCTAATTTGTCCAATGCAGTCTGGCTGGAAGTCAATAAAGGAAAATGAACTTGTCATTCTGTTTAGTAAAAAACAAACAGAGTAGAGAAACCTGTTTATCAACATACGTAATCCCTCATACTGCAGCCATGTTCCTGATTCCAAGAAATTCAAGGAAAGAGAAACAATGGCAAATGACCTCCCAAACTTCAGAAAAACATTTTTATAGAGTTTTCTGAAAAAAATAGATGAATACAAGAACACCTGTGAATAAAGATATTCTCATAAAATTCTGTTTGAAAGACAAATGGGTTTGTTTCATTTTTCTCCAAAGAATAAAGTATCCAGGCTTTATGAAACACACTGGAAAGTCCCATCCTTCCCACGCTTGTCCTCATTAGTGCAATAAAATAATGAAGGCCAAGGTATCGCTGTTTATGATCCAAACTGCATGCTTCGCTTTCCACCGGGAGTTACACTAAATTTCCTAATGAAATGTTTTTATTTTTCCATTTATCTGGGTGATTTTTTTGTAATTGCTACCATCCCAAAGAAAGTGTATTTACAGTTAAAATGGCCTATGGCTCATACCTTGTGATTGAGAATGGTTGTTTTGCCATCTTTTTCTTGTCCCTTGCCCCACCTTTTTCTCCATTAAGAATATCCAGTGCCCCACATCTTTATTAACAAAGTATTTCAAAGCCAAGAATGAAAATATGCCAAAATTGACCAAAATAGAAGTTATAAGTCTGTAGTAGTGTACCAACAAGAGAAAGCAAACTAGTAATGCAGGCAAATATGATAGCCAAGGAACTGAAGAGAGCTTTTCAAGCCAAGGTTTAATGCCAAAGAAAGTAAATCTAACATTCACTTTGTTTTTTCTATTCCTGGAATGAATTCCCACTCTGAGCAAGAATAACAACAGCAATAAATCTAAAGAGAGAGAAGAAATTTTGAGGAAGCCTGATTATCCCTTTTTTCTTCATAATACACAGCAAATCTTAACACTCAATAGCATAATACATAATAGTAGAAGAGTTCATTAATTAAAATATCTCACTAGACTGTTTAAAGACTGCCTCTGGGGGCTTAGGTGGAACAGATATACTACCTCTTAAGAAAGCCTAAAATTGCCCCCAAGTTGTTCTGCCAATATTTTTAATCTTCTTTGTTATTTTGATATACTTTCTCTTTTTCTGAAATGTACTTTGCAATCAATTTTGCAAGATTTATCATAATAAATTCAATTTGAAGACCTCTGTCACTAACAAGAAAAGTCATTCTAAATTTATTTTATGTAAAACATTAATTTCTTTGGTGCTTCATTTATATACTTAAGTTTTTATAAAATTTCTCGCATTTTTATAAATTTCAGACAGCAAGACACAGAAAGAGAGAGTGAGAGAAACACAAGGAGAGGATTTTGTAATAGAAACTTGCCTGAGCCAATTCTCAGTAGTCTTCTGGCAAAAGGCCCGTGTGTGAACTATTTCCAAGACCTCAGTCTGAAAGGCAGCCAAAGGCTCCACAAAAGAACAGGCCCAAAATGGTTTATTACCTTTCACCTTTGACCTTTCAACCAGTTGTCTCATATTCTGTGAACTTGAAATCTTGTGAGGGAATGCTTAGCCATCCTGTTTACAAACAGCCTATTTATTCCACAGGAACAGCCTGGCAGGATATATCCAGGTCACCTGACCTTGGGTTGTCACAGAAACCACAGCCTCAGACTTCTCTTGTAATTAAGCCAAAACTTCAACATTTTGACTGGTTGAAATCAGTGTTGGACTGTGTAGCAATCATCAATCATTTAATTTACTTTTATGTGTACACTTCACCAAAGTATTAACACACACAATGTGAAAGCAATCATACTTGAACTACACGCGGTAAAAGTCATGCCTCCCATGGACAACAGAAAAAGCATAAAGTTTTAACCTGAATATTACAAGTTAGTCTCAACTATTACACTGCCCTAGATCTTGCTAAATTCATCAGTACACAACAAAAATCACACAATCTTTTAGTTAGTTATTCATGTGTTTTCAAAACTCCAATCTGTTGTAGTCAGAGTTTACCTTACATTAGGCATTTACCTGAAGAAATTACTTGATTAAGTTCATTATCTCCAGCACGTTTGAACTAATCCTTCAAGGCTGCTGCTTTGATCATTTTGGTGGTTCTTTTAAAATAGATTATATAATTAATTAACTCTCACAAATTATTAGTGAGTATAAACGTAGCCAGATTTCCTTTTTCAAATGTGAAAATTGATTTTAAGAATGAATAAATTAGTGAGCAACCACAATCCAAAGAGTCCTTTCTTATTCAATGGACTTATTTTCAGGAGTTATTTCTGAATTTCCTTACTGTACTCAAAATATAATTAAATTTGTCAAAATACTATATGGACAAAACTTATCAGGAACATCTACTATTTGAAATAAGTACAATATCAATGAGTTTTCTTAAGTGAAGAAAACGGTATCATTGTATTTACATAAGTATTCACCAATAAGGGAAAATTTAATTAATTGCATTGATACTTCACAACAGAGTGGCCACTTGACAAATGGTAAATATGGTTTTTAATGTAGGAAAATAACTTCCTTTTTAATATAAGGATGATGATGATAGGTAACATTTATTGAATGTGCTGAACACTGTTGTAAGTACTTTACATGAATTAGCTAATTTAATTTTCACAACAACCCTATGAGACAGATACTATTATCATTCTCATTTTATAGAAGAGGAAAGTGAAGCTAAAAAAGGTCAGGTCATACCTCTAGTAAGAGAAAGATTTTGAATTTGAAAGTAAGCAATGTGACTTAACTTTATTTCCTCTCAAACCATGGCCCTTAGAAAACAACTTACCAAGTATACCAGTGAAATAACACGTTATTACTGAGAATTGTAATACTTATACACCACTTTATACTTTATAAAGCACCTCCATAAATATCTCATTTGAGTCTCACGATAATCCTGTGAGGTAACATCATTACTATTTTATAAATGAAGAAGCTAAAGGTAAGAAAGGTTAACTGATGTTTCCAAGATCACTTAGCTAGTAAATAATAGAGTGAGGATGCCAATCCAGGTATTTTAATACCATACTGTATGTTTTTCCTACTATAAAGAGTCCTTATTTTACACTAAGATCTTTTCTAAGATGAATATTATTCACTCAGTGACAAGTAGAATGAAGAAGTTCCAAAAGATCGATATAAGAAATAACAAAGGCTTTCTCAATTTAACATTAAAATAAGGTAACATTATAGTGAAATATTTAGTGAAAATAAATTCCATTTCCAGATCTTAAAATCATGTAATTCCTAGTTGAAATATTTTCATTTTCCTTATTTAGTATTCATAAACACACTCTTAATTCAAATAATGAGGAAAAAGAGCTCCCATGACCCTGCCAGGCAAAGAGGATCACCCAGGAAATAACTAAATTAGGACCAGGCTGGTGTAAAAGCTATACCAAGAGTATGACTTGGAATCTCTACTGGTACACCTCCCATGAATATTCTTAAGGGGATTCACCATCACCTGGATTATCAGCAAGAGTAGGCAAGGCATATTACATGGAAGATCATTTCCCATGTAGGACTCTCTTAACTCTTGGTTCTCTATTGTCAGTTTGTCCAAAGTCAACAACTATTTCAGAAATCATAGGTTTTAAAACAGATAGCTACAGCAGTTGGATGGTATGCAATTTTAGGAGGCAATATCTTTTCCAAAAGACTGAATATGACATTGGCAGAGCAGGAAGGATGGTAAGGAAAGCTAGCCCATGTTTTAGAGGGCAAGGGGTGTTAAGAAGCCATCCTTAGACGGAACGAGAGACCTTTTATAGGGAAATTGAAGGAATAAGGCCTTATCTTTGCTCATTTATGATAGAGACTCATGCTTTGGTTATGTTTGTGGCATAGCTGTAACCATGGTAAAAAAAAATTTAAAAAAATGAGAGACAGAAGAAAAAGAAAAAAATAAACAACATGAAAGTAAATATATTATGGAACTTTTTTAAATTTATTATTTAAAAAGAATAAATAAGAAATAAAGACTTTTAAAGGAAAACTAAAATAGAACTCCTTAGAATTCCTTCTATGATAAATTTAAGAGGAAAAGTTTAAACAATCAGCATACAACATGACAACACAAAACTTTAACACAATGTTAACAAGCTGATATATACAACAGAATAAATCTGTACAAAACAAGGAATAAAAAGATACAAAGAGAGAGAAAAAATAAAGCAAATTATTTACATGCAGGCCAGTGTCACAAGATCCTAAGACCTATATGGATTAGTCCAGGGTAAGCTTTTTTGACAAGACTACCTACCATCTGCATTCAAAAAAGTAGATCACTTAGCTTCTAGAATATGCCTCATGACCATAAATGTACTCTAGGCTGCCAATTAACTTACTAAATTTCCATGTGATAAGTTTAGTCTGAATGTTTTTAAATCACTACTGCTATTATTTCAAAAAATACATATTATAGTTGTCGTTGATTTTATGTATATGTGCAAAATATGTGCTTATGTATATGTGGCGTTGATTTTATGTATATATGCAAAAAAAAAATGTTGTTTTGGGGATTCAGGGTAAATGAACCAAGAAAAAGAAAATGGGAAGTCACCGATATTGGATATCCTCTTTGCTCAAGGAGGAATATTTCTGATGAGGGTGTGTCATCCGTTTAAAAAGAACAAAAAGGTAAGATCTTTCAGAGTAGTGCCTGAGGCCTATTCTCCATAAGGACGTTGCTGGATTCCATTTATTTTTATTTCTTTTTATTTCAAGGGCTGTAATCCACTCTGCAGATGCTGCTTGCAATGCCCATCATTTTGTAGTTCTGATGCTTTACCAAACAGGTTCAAAGGGCTGTCCTCATGGGATCTTATCTGATTGCCAGCATCCATTTACTTTTCTGACATTCCCACACTAAAAATTGCTTTGAAGCCTTCAGCATGTCCTCTATAATGCAAATAGACAGAAGTAGTTTTAACATAATTTCTGACACAACTCAAAAGTGACCTTTATTGGTTTTAGTAGAGTTGTGCTAAAATCTACAAGAAGAACATATCCTAGAAATGTGCATTCAGGGACAAAGAAGAATTTTTTTCTTTCAAAAAAATTTAAAACATACACACACTCACAAGTGGACACTTTTTGCCAACTGGAAAATGCAATAAAATTGCTGTAATACGATTGCAATTAGGAGATTCTGGGGAAAAAAGCATGGAAACATCAGTAAAGGAAGAGAGTCACCCTATTCTACTGTACATGTAGGTACATGAGTGCTTACAATGACACACATCTGGCAGGTTTAACAGAAGAAAACGGGTTTTTCACTTTAACAGTTTAGAAATAAATGCTTCAAAACACTTTCCAACATTAGTTCTCACTTATTTCTCCTACCTCAGGCTTCTCCAACTCCCCATAAGGGTCCACCAATGACCTCCCCCTCCACCAGCAGGCTCTGTCCTAGCCTTGTATCTGAGTTCATTTTGACTGAGGTAAGAAGTACCTAATTTGCTTCAATGCCAACTTAGTACCTCTTATCCTTTAGTCATTCACCACACTGAGCTGGGGAAGCACAGGAGGTGAGGATGGTAAAGGCTGACTAACTGGTTTCCATGGGCCTTGCTCCTCCCATGTGATACACAGGGCTACCAAACCCAAGTTTCTGAGGTTTCCCTTGCCGTTTATGTACCCCAGTCAGAAAGAATAGGTTCTCATTACCCTTTTGTTGCTAGGAACAACAGGTTAAGCCATGATCTTTCAATCTCCCTCAGCAGAAATAACAACCCTAATTCTAACAGCTATGGTCTTAAGTCTGGTGGCCATATTTCCTCCCTTAAAGACATCAATCAACTGCTTCCTATATGCCTACTGTCTTAGATTAGAATTGCCAACTCTGTTTCTCACTGCTATGCTTGGTATATCTATGGGACCCTTGCAACTTTATCTTGACTCTCCTGAACAGGAGTCTTTACTCAAAGTATAACTAGAGATAACTGAAAATTTAAACATCACGCCATTATCCCTCAAACTTTCCCTCATCCCTATATTAGAACAGCAATCCTAGCATCTGTCCTGCCCTAGAAATAAAATCTAGTGTCAGCCCCAGCCCCTCCATCCTATGTTAGCTCCCTAGCCAGAAGGTCTCACCGACAAGCAGGGCGAGGACTAAGACACTTACCTTGGGTACAAATTGAAGAGGGTGCCAAAAAACTCAGCAATCAAGATAAATATTTTAATGCAATATTTTAAACAATCAAAAATATTGCCAAAAACATATTATGATGAACAAAATATCAAAATTTTAAACAAATAGAGTTAGTAATACTGATTTTTCTTTTTTCCTTAGGTTCCAATATAGCGCAGCACTTTAGTGACTCTGTCTTTATTTAAAATTCTGATATTTTGTTCATTGTGTATTTTATGCCTGAAGCAAATGCACTGCTTACCTCACCCTAGTTTCAACTCTGCCCACAAGTACCAGAATAAGACATGCTAGATGAAAAAATGTGATCTTAATAGTAATACTTATAAATAAAAACTGGTTTAGAAAATTTTCTGTTGTTGGAATATGAAACTTGATATGAATTAGTATAAAATAAAATTTGTGGAAGTGTGACAATTCATTCAAACCTCCAAATTTTAAAATTATAAACTATCTTCTTGAACTTCTATTTTCAGTAATGGAAATTCAGTAACTTATTCAGTAAGTTATTTAGACCTTGGTATTATTGGCATTTGGGGCTGGATAATTCTTTGTTGCAGGAGACTTTCCTATGATTGCAGAATGTTTGTAAACATCGTTGGTCTCTACCAACTACCTGCCAGTAGCTCCTCCAACCCCAATTCTAAGAACCAAAAATGTCTCCAGACATTGCTAAATGTCCCTTGGTGTGAGAGTGTAAAATCATCCCCAGCTGAGAATCACTAGTTGAGACCATCCCTCCTGCTGAAAACTGAAAATACATTTTTTAAAAATGCAATCACCTTAAAGTACTGAGTTAACGTGATAATGGGGAACTGTCAGGCCAAATTCTGAGTGAAATATAAAACCCAGTGCTATCTCTGTAGTAAGCAGAACATCAAATACCTAAGCCAATTTTGCCTTAAAGACATTTGCCAGTTGGTAAATTTAAGCTTCGATCCTGAAACATCAAAGGCAAAGAGCCCCACCTAAGGTGGGATGTCTAAGAGAAAACCCTCTCCATATTAAGTTGGACTTCAAAGACAATACCTAGAATGAAACCTGTCTTCCCCATTCCCAACCCTACCCCTAGGTCTTCAGTGAAGGTTACCTTGGTACGAAGAGGAGAAAGGGAAAAAAGGAAAGGGAAAGAGGGGGACCTCTGTTCTCAAATGCAAAAGAATGAAATTGGATCCCTATCTTATACCACTCACAAAAACTAACTCAAAATGGATTAAAGACTTAAATGTAAGACCAGCAACCATAAAACTCCCAGCCTTCCAGTCCTGAGAATCTTTGGCCACAGGCTGGCCCCTATAGGGATTTGCCCACCAGGTTCTCCTTACCTTCATTGATTAGGGAAGCTCAAGCTGTGATTTGGGTTGAAATGATCCTAGGCTCTTTCACAAAAGCAAATGTAAATCCTCCATATAGGAAGGCAGTTTGATTCCAAGCCTCCAGGACTCTCTAAATAATTTTGCAAGGGCAATGAGAAAGACAACCACGCATACAAGGAAACAAAGCACCATGGGCAAAAGCCTGAATAAATGAAAAACAACTGAAAGAGACTCATTAAGACTTCAAATTATAATTATCAGATACAAATTATAAAATCATGCTTACTACATTTTAAAAAAATAAATAGCTTGCTTGAAAATACTGCAGGTATAGGAAACTACAAAGAGTGTAAAAGCAGATTTGAAAAAGAATCGAATGGAATTTCTTGAAATGAAAAATACGACTGAAATTTAAAACTCAATATTCACAAATCATATATCTGATAAGAAGTTTATATCCAAAATATATAAATAACTAATATTACTCAATAGCAAAAAAACAAATAACTAGAATGAAAAATAGGGAAGGATCTGAACAGACATTTTTCCAAAGAAGACATACAAATGGCCAACAAGTATATGAAAAGGTGCTCAACATCATGAATCATCAGGCAAACGCAAATCAAAACCATAATGAGATATCATCTCATATCTGTTAGGACAAGAAAAAACAAATGTTGGCGAGGGTATGGAGAAAAGGGAACCCTTGTACACTGTTGGTTGGAATATAAATTGATACAGCTATTATGGAAAAAAGTATGGAAGTTCCTCAAGAGACTAAAAATGGAAATATGAAATTATGATCCAGCTATCCTACTTCTGGATACACATCCAAAGGAAATAAAATCATTATCTCAAAGAGATATCTGCACTCCCATTTTCATTACAGCACTATTCACAATAGCCTGGGAACAACCTGAGTGTCCATTGACAGATGAATGGATAAAGAAAACGTGATGTACATATATACATATACACACACATATACATACACAATAGAATATTATTCAGCCATAAAAAGAAGGAAATCCTGCCTTTTGCAACAATATGGATGAACCTGGAGGACATTATGCTAAGTGAAATAAGTCAGACAGAAAAGCACAAATACTGTATGATAACACCCATATATGGAATATAAAAAAGTCAAAGCCATAAAACCAGAGAGTAGAATAGTGATTTCCAGGGGTGGGGTGGGAGAAATGAGGAGATGTTGGTCATAGAGTACAAACTTTCAATTATAAGCTGAATAAGTTCTAGGGATCTAATGTACAGCATTATAGTTAATAATACCGTATTATATACTTGAAGTTTGCTAACAGAGTAGATCTTAAGTGTTCTCACCGCGAAAGAAAAAAACGGCAACTATATGAGATGGATCCATTAATTAACTTGATTGTGGCACTTATTTCACAATGTATACATATATTAAAGCATCATGTTGTATACCTTTAAAAGGCAAATTTTTAAAAACTATGATTTGCCATTGAGAAGTTACTGCAACATATATTGTACTTCAAAAAGTTTTTTTAAAGCTATTGTATATACAGAGAGGCACACACTCTGACATTAGTGAATCAAATATTTATAATTGAAACACTGGCCACAAATGAGCGGTCATTACATTCTTGTGCTATGGGCTAAATGTCTGTGTTCCACCAAAGTTCCTATGTCGAAGTCCTAATCCCAATTTGATGGTATTTAGAGGTAGGGCCTTTGGGAAGTAATTCGGTCTTGAGAGAGAGACATGAGAGAGATGACCTTTCTCGGCACCGTGTGAGGATACAGCAAGAAGGTGGCCATCTGCAAACCAGGAAAAGGACCCTCACCAGACACTGAATCTGCCAGTATTTTGATCTTGGACCTCCTAGCCTTCAGAACTGTAAGAAACAAATGTTTGTTGTTTAAGCCACTCAGTCTATGGTATTTTGTTATAGCAATCTGAACTGACTCAAACGTCTTGCAGAGCAATAACTAATCACGTACAGAACCTAAGAAGTAAAGATACAAGTATATGAAATTGTGCTGTTTTCTTGCAGAGATACATGTAAAAGACTATGAGTAGAGCAATGCAACTGAGAAAATGTTTGCCAAATCCTTTGGGAAAATGACAAATTTCTAAGCAACCAGGGTCAGTAATGACCAATTCATACAACACATCATACTATTATTAAAGAGCTAGTAGTATTTTTTTCTCTTTCATGGTATACAAATGATGCATCTTACAAGTGATGGTATTTTAGATTCAATGAAAAATGATATTTAAAGACATCAACAAAACTTCCAGAATTGATGAAAGACACCAATTCACATATTTAAGAACACAAAAATTCCCAAGCAATATAAATAGAAGAAAATCTATACTTAAACACATCATCATGAAACTGTGTAAAACCAAAAGGAAAGAGAAAGACCTTAAGAACAACTAGGGGGTGGGGGGAAATTACCTTCAAAAGTAGGTCACATACCAGGTTCATGGAGTGGAAAGTTCAATATCGTTAAGATAGCAACTCTTTCCAGGTTGATTCATATATTCAACACAATCCCCACCAGAATTTCAGCAGCCTTTTGGCAGAAATTGACAGAAGATGTCAGAAACTGACATAAGAAATTTGGCAGAAGATGATCCTAAAATTTATTTAAAATTGCAAACTTTATGTAGAATGCCAAAACAATTTTGAAAAAGAAAGAGCTGGGGAGTCAGCCTGGTGGCATAGTGGTTAAGTTCGTGTGCTCCACTTTGGCAGCCCCAGGTTCACAGGTTTGGATCCTGGGTTCAGACCTAGCACTGCTCGTCAAGCCATACTGTGGTGGCATCCCACATAAAATAGAGGAAGATTAGCACAGATGTTAGGTCAGCAACAATCTTTCTCAAGCAAAAAGAGGAAGATCGGTGACAGATGTTAGCTCAGGCCTGATCTTCCTCACACACACACACAAAAAGTTGGAGAACTTATACATCCCAATTTCAAAATTTAAGACAAGCCTACTTCAGTAGTTATCAATACAATGTGGGACCAGCACAAAGATAGACATACAGATCACAAGACATGGAATTGAGAGTAAAGAAATAAATCTTTATATTTATGGTCAACTGATTTTCAACAAAAGTACAAAGGAAATTCATGAGGGAAAGGATGGCCTTTTTAATGAATGGTACTAGGAAAACTGTATATCCACATGCCAAAAGATGAAGTTAGACCTTTGTCTCATACTATATGCAAAAATTAACACAAAATGTATCACAGACTTAAATGTTAGAACTAAAACAATTAAACTTTTAAAAGAAAACACAAGTGATTATCTTCAAGACCTTGGGTTAGACAATAATTTCTTAGATATGACACTGAAAACACAGCTCATTTCAAAAAACTTGATAAATTAGACCTCATCAAAAGTCAAATCTTTTGCACTTCAAAAGATACAAGACAAGCAACAGACTTGGAGAAAATATTTGCAAATCATATATCTTATAAAGGACTTGTATAAAAAATATTCAAAGAACTCTTTGTATATAAGAAGACACACAACTCAATCAAAAAGTGAATAAAATTTTTGAAAAAACATTCCACCAAAGAAGATATATGAATGGCTAGTAAGCACATAAAAAGATGCTCAAACTCATTAGTTTAGGGAAATGCAAATTAAATCCACACTGAGAAGCAATTTCATACCCACTAGGAAGGTTATAATAATTTTTTTAAAATAACAGATAATAACAAATGTTGGCAAGGATGTGAAGAAACAGGAATCATCATACTTTGCTTGCGGAAATATAAAACAGTGCAAGCACTTTGAACAACAGTGAGGCAGTCTCGTAAAAAGTTAAAAATAAATTTGCCAAATGACTGAGCAATTCTACTCTTGGGTATCTGCCCAAGAGAAATGAAAACACATATACACACAAAGACTAACACATGAATGCTCTTAGCAGCATTATTCACATTTATAGTTAAAAACTGGAAAAAACAATGTCTATAAACTGATAAATGGACAAATTCGGCATATCCATATACTGGAATACTATTCATCAACAAAAAGAACAAATTACTAATACATGTTTCAGTATGCATGAACCTCAAAAATATTATGCAAAGTGAAAAAATATTAACACAAGAGACCACATATTGTATGATTTAATTTATACGAAATTTTAAGAAAAGTAAAATCTATAGAGACAAAAAATAGATTATTGTTATCTGGGGTAAAGGCGGGGGATGGGGATTAACAGTAAATGGACAGGAGAGATCTTATTCAGGCGATAGAAATGGCCTAAAACTGATCAACAGTGATGGCTGCATGACTGGCTAAATTTGCTAAAAATTCATTGAATTATACACTTGAAATGGATAAATTATATGATATGCAAAATACGCCTCAAAGCTATAAATACACACATATATATATATGCATAGCCATATACATGTATGTATACATATATAAATACATACATGAAGATCAGACTGATAACTGACATCACAAAAACACTACTGAAACCTAGAAAATAGGGGAATGAGGTCTTAAATATGATGACAAAAATAACTGCTAATCTTGAATTTTATACCCAGCAAAATGTTTAAAGAATGAACACAAAATAAAGTCTTTTTCAGAATAGAAATAGAGTTTGTCATTAGCAGATACTCTCTAGAAGAAATGCTAAAGAATAAACTATAGGTAGCAGGAATGAGTTCCCAGATATAAGATCTAACATGCAAGAATCAACAGCAAATAGTGACAAATATGTGAGTATATGTACATAAATATCAAATATAAAAAGGGTAATAATAAAGTCTCATGGGATTAAAAAATATACATAAAGTAACAACTATGTGTCAGGAGTAGGGGTAATGGGATTAAAATGTTCTAAAGTCTCTATATTATCCAGAAGAGGTTAAAGGTATTGATTAACTTGAAATTTTGATAATTATGTTTATCATAACTTCTAAAGTAACAAATAAATAGAAAGTATATAACTTCTAAATCATTAGAAGTAAAATGGAATAATAAAAAAGTATTAATTGTATTGGTTAAGGTTATCCAGAGAAACAGAACCATAACCAATAGGGGGTGGGTGGGTGTGGTATGTTTGTGTGTGTGTGTGTGTGTGGGTGTGCATGCATGTGCAGAGAGAGAGAGAAAGAAATTGGCTCATACAATTATGGAGCCTGACAAGTCCCAAGATCTGCAGTCTGCAAGCTGGAGACCCAGAAGAGCTGATGGTGTATTCTGGTCCAAGTCCAAAGGCCTGAGAACTGGGAGAGCCAATAATATGGTTCCAGTCTAAAAGCTAGCAGGTCTGAGACCCAGGAACAGCTGATCCTTCAGTTTGAGTCTGAAAGTGGGGGAAAAAATCGATGCCCCAGCTCAAAGGCAATCAGGCAGAAAGAGTTCCTTCTTACTCATCCTTTTTGTTCTATTCAGACCTTCAACAAATTGGATGAGGCCCACCCACACTGGGGAGGGCAATCTGCTTTACTCAGTCTATTGATTCAAATGTTAATCTCATCCAGAAATACCCTCATGGACATACCCAGAATGTCCGACCAAGTATCTAGGCACTTCGTGGCCAACTTGACACATAAAATTAATTACCACATCAATCCAAAAGAAAGCAAGAAGGGAGAGGAAAACAGAAAAGAGATCCAGTAGCCTAGCCAAGAAGTTTGATACAAAGACAAGCTGAGTGGAGTGAGAAAAAACCATAGGCTTCAGATTCAGAGAGAATTGAGTTTGAATCCTGTTTTATCACTTACTGGTTGTGTATCCATAGGCAAGTTACTTAGCTTCTCTGAATGTCAGTTTCTTCATCTCTAAAATGGAACTATGACTGAAGGAATTAGAAAGTTTGTAAAGTATCTATCATATAATAAGTTCTTATTTTAAAAAGAATTTTTATTATCATTATGGCATTTAATCAATAAACATTAGGGCAGTAGGTAAATACACAGAGGAGTTTCTACTTACAGATTAAAGGGCACAGTGCTTTAAGAACAGTTCCACAGTACCAACAAACTAAAATACGAAAAATTGCCAAATCCATTCTCAGAAATCTCTAAAGAAAAATATTGAAATAATATAAATTATTTAATTAAAGAGAAAGTTGACAACTTTAGACATTGAGATATAAGATTTATGTAATAAAAATTTAAATAAGGCAAATCAGAGGAAAATTGGGCTTTTTTCCAATGAGTTTGTCTTTGGGTTAACAACCACTTTTTGCCTCTTTCCTAAGCATCAACATTAATCATGAGACACTACACGAAAGTAGAGTCCATTCATGGTTTTGCATGCCATTATTTTCCAGTACTGGCATATACAGAGCATTCAATTAATACTTGTTAATGAACAAATGGATATAAGCTATCATCTCTGAAACTTATAATTTTCATTTCAAGGAAGTTGCGTAATATGTTCTGTGGTGATAGTTTGAACCTAGGCATTTCTGTGACTCATAACATAAATATTAAAAAATATACATACGACCAACTGTGATGGTTAATTTCATGTGTCAGTTTAGCTATGCTATAGCACCCAGTTATTTAATCAAACACTAATCTGGGTGTTCCTGTGAGGGTACTCTGTAGATGTTGCTAACACCTACAATCAGTTGACTTCAAGAAATAGAAATTATCCTCAATAACATGGGTGGGCCTCATCCCACAAGTTGAAGGCCTTAAGAGCAAAAACTGTGGGTCCTGGATAAGAAGAAAGTCTACCTCCCAACAACAGCATTATCTCCAGTCTGCCAGCCTACCCTACAGATTTTAGACTTGGAGTCCCCACATTCGTGTGAGCCACTTTCTTAAAATAAATCATAAATGTGTGTGTGTATATGTATAGTTTATAGTATCTTCTTGGTTCTGTTTCATTGGGGAACCCTGACTGATACACCAACAAAAGTGAATGATGTTTTTTGGGGCTTTAATGTACTAAGTAAACATCAAAAGTAGAACACCTCAAATGATACTATATGTTGCTTTCGGCCTCTGGTTTTAACTAAAACAAAACGCCTTTTTTACGTTCTTCTTTGATATCAATCTTAAATTACTGATTCCAATCATCATCTATCACCTTTAACATTCACGTCCCTTGAATCTTTTTGCATAATAATGTAGAGATCTCTCAGAATCAAAAGTCACATATCATTAAATCCAATTAAAAAGAAGTTCTTAAAGAAAGAATTCTTTTAAAGGTTATCCATAACATCAACAGCACAGAGGCCTAAAATCATACAGAATACACTTATACCATATTAGTATTCATGTAATAAAAAGTAAGATATCATAACTGTATATCCCACACCCATCACTCTGTAGTTCCACCCTATAGCATATGCCTACACAAGAGAAATAAAGAGCTCATCAAATCCAGGCCAAGGAAGGATTTAACCAAAAATATTCAAAAGAGCCATAAGTATTAATATACCTGATACTAGATAAAAACTCACTTTATGTATACTTCATATCACCAGAATAGAAAAAGTCATTTTTAACGTACAAAACTAGAACAAGTACACCAATGTAATGTTGATATTTAGAAATGCAATACATATTTATGTAATATAAAACACTTGGACAATGTTACAAAAATGCAAATTTTATGGTCTTGTACATTTCATGGGAAAAGGGGGGGAGAATAACTGTCAAGAGTTCAAGTATAAACTGTGGAACACAAGCCTTTGGCAGATTTTACTTATACTGGACATCCTGACCCCTTTATACACTTACCTAGAAAGGCAAATACCAGAAATTCCTTCGTGAATATTTTCCTTCAGTTTTCCCATAAGCTCCAGATAGTTCCATTCCCTCTCACAATGACTGTCCTAATGTTAAATTGTCCCACGGAAGCAATCAAGTTGTACATCAAAAAATGGAGACAATATAGCAATGTATTTTATTGAATCAATATAAACAAATAATCAAAATGATTCGGTCCATTTCTGTGGCCTAAAAGATATTTTTTTTCTCTTCCATTCCACCCAAGTCTTCTATTTCCAAGTCTTATGGCCAGGTCACAGCAACAAAAGCCCATTTTACCATGTAGTGCTTACTTCAGTGTACCTAAAGAAGTACAATAATGCCTCTAGATTCCAAATGTACCACTATATCACAGAGGTAAAAAGCACCAAGCCAGGCTGAAAAACAGAAGTATTTTATGGCCCCAGCTTAGTTTATGGTTATTTCACAAAATCTACCAAAGTTATAAAAGATTTAAAGTTTTTTTCTATAATTAATAAATTGATCCTTTGTCTCCCCATTTCTAATTCCTTAATTCCATTTTATTAGGATGGTTTATACTGCTAAAAAACATCTTTGGAGGATTAATCTTTTGGCCATAATTTTTAAATGAGTATAATAATTAATTATATATATAATTCATTGCCTAATCAGGAATAAAATTTTAATCCCATAAAGATGTTTAATAGCAATTTTAACTACTAAGCACATAATTAATGGTGATACAGGATTAAAAATTAAATTTCAAGGTGGCTAAAGCATAAGTTTAAGAACTTTAGACAGTTTTAAAGAGAATAAAACCTTAAAATAAAAAGTTTATAATTGTGTTTATGAAATTATGTATAATTATACATTACTATTCTACATTTTCATATAAATTAATATAAAAGAGTATTATTCAGAAAAAGCGCTTTGTAAAATGTATATTTTTAAAGACAATGGTACAGCAATAAAATAATTTTTAGTTCTAATATATACATAAATCTTATTCATAAAAGAAAACAAAGAAAGTAAGTTTAAAGACACTACAACTCTGTTGTACTAATCACTCTGCTCTTACACAGGGGGAAAGTATGGCAGTAGAACTGCTGGATCCTTATGTATGCAAAGCTTCCATTAACTTTGATGATTTGCCCTCCTAAGAAACACAGAATCACTTTATCATATGCAATTTTTTCTATTAGTAAGAGCATCTCATAATAACACTGTTAGACAACTGGGCCCTACATTCCCATGCCTGAGAATTTTCAATGAAGGGACCTCACATTTACTAAGGCGATGACTGAATTTTGTGTAAGATTCTCAAATTTTGAATATGTCACATTAAAGAGCACCCATTTTATTTTGAATTGCTTGGGTGGATGGGATTAAAGAAAATGCAGTCGTACTATAGGAATTTCCTGCCACTCAATTGCCGGTGTAGTTATGCATGAAGAATACTTAAGTCAAAAGAGAACAGAATGCATTTGAAAGCAGAATTGGCCCCCTTGATTCAGTTTTACAACTGGAAAGATTCAAGATTCAGGTCACTATGGACCCTTTTTCCTACTCAAAAAGAGACCCTCTCTATTAATAACCATTAAAATGTCCACATTTTTAAGTTTGCAACATCATGGCCTAATTACAAATTAGGTATTTAGGGAAAACTGCATTTCCTTCAAAGGAAAATGTTAAAAATGTGCAATTCCTCCATCATGCATTTTTTAAATACTAAGGAAAGAAATATAACTGTTTTTGCAACCTAGGCTCCGGCAACTGCCCAAGCAGCCTATAGAACTGATATCAATAGGAGTTTTATGCCTGATAGAAAATCACTCTAAAGACTTTTTTGTTTTTAATCTGAAAAATAACGTCATCACTGTGAATTCCACCCTGGGATACAAAGGCAGGAATTACATTGTGTTGTTAAAATGTTAGCAAGTGCATTTCATTTTTTGAAAAGGCAATTTAGTTTTCCTGAAATAAAGAGTTGATTATATCTCTTATTACTGTTACAAGAATTTGATATACCACAAAGTGTAAGAGTTACAGCATGTGCCAACTATCAACCAGGAAAAATGAACCTGATTCATAATTCACTTTAAGAATGTCTAGTTAGTCAATCAAGTGATTTGCAATCATGAAGGCTGTCAGAAATGGAATGAATAATGAGCCACAGTAAAATCCCTGGATTTTTTTAGTATTCTTATTTCATTACATGACTTTTATTGCCATTTTTGATCGCTGTTTCTCAGCAGCACAAATTAAATCACTGTATTTACTTAGAAGTTTTTGACAATCAAATAGGCTAAAGGATACACAAGTTGAATGACCAGAGTATTTAATGTCTTCCTACAAAATTAAAAGTCTTAGTGTTTACATCCTGAGCAAGGAAAATTTCATTCCTTCCAATCCCTCAACACTCGCCTCATTTTATTTATTTAGTGAATATGTTATTTCAGCGCAGCTCATTCTAATTCAGTATATTTTCTTAAGTTGCTACCATATAGTCTAAAACAAATAAAATTATTTAACAGAATCTGGTTAATATCAGAAGACTTAGGCTTCTTTTTATATCTTCATTATACTATTTCCTCAGTTAAAACTACAATATAAGCTGATGGCCAAAGAACATTTGACCTCCAACAAATATAATCTTATTAAATTATAAATTGACAAAATATAAACCAACTTAAAGCTTGGCATATTACTAAAGGGGTAATATGATAAATTTGTGTTTTTAGAATGTAAAACTACTAAACTATGTAAGAATTTGTCATTCTGATAATACTGGCCATTATAAGCATTTTAATGAGGATGGCAGGACATAAGAATTGCACAGTTTTAAGAAAATGAAACATTAAATGTGATAACAATTAGGCTCATTTTTTGACTTACTCTTCATCATTTTCAAGCAGAAAGGAACTTTGCCAACTTTAGATTGATTATAATACTAGCGCACACGTGGACCTCCTTAAGGAAAGTAATTAAATCCCTAAGTCAAAATCTATTATATTTTTTATTGACATCTGATATTTATGAAAAAATTCAGCTTTCTAAATTTTGTGGGTAAATTTCCAATAATAAATGTTTGGTTGCTCAAGATAACAAAATTCCAGATATACACTTTATTGACTCCAAGAAGCTATTACAATTATGGTGAGACCTCAGGGAGGATATCATGGTCCAACTGAATGTTCCCTGAAAAGTGTAACAGCACTCCACCTTGGAATCCAGTTTGTCACCATTATCACACCAACTGTAAGAATCATCTTTTCATTCCTATTGAGATTAACCATTCATTCATTCAATCAACAAATGCTTATTTAGCACCTACTATGTGCCAACTATTGGGCTAAAAATTGGAGATAGAGAGGCTGGCCCAGTAGCGTTGTGCTTAAGTTCACATGCTCTGCTCCAGCAGCCCAGGGCTCGAAAGTTCAGATCCCAGGTGCAGACCAACACATCACCCATCAAGCCATGCTGTGGTGGCATCCCACATACAAAATAGAGGAAGACTGACACAGATGTTAGCTCATGGACAATCTTCCACAGGCAAAAAGCGGAAGATTGGCCATTGCCAAAAAAAAAAATTGGAGATACAAAAATGTATTAGACACATAGCCTTTGCACTCACCCTTAAGAAATCTATAGTCTAGTTAGAAAGAGACATAAAAGTAAACAAGTTCAATAAAATATATGTTCTACAATAGACCTATGCACTAAAAAGTCTCAAAGAAGGTAAGGTTCAATGACAGAGGTCAGTAGTCAGGAAAGGCTTCATAGAGATAACAAAACTGAATCTTGAATGAAAAGTCAGTACTTACCAGGGAGCAAAGAGGAAAGATCATAATGGTAAGAAGGAAAATACTAATGAAGACAAAAGTGCCAAATAGCTAATCATGGTAGAGTGACTACACTATTCAGTTTAACCAAGGTTGACATGTAAGGAGTATATATGATGTTGAGTGGTAAGGGAGAGGGCTGCCAGAGGTAAGCTTGAATTAGTATGCAAAGGTCCAATAACAAAACACCTTGTATGTACACTAAAGAGAACACAATCTATATCTTATAAACAATAGAAACCATTGAAGGATTTTAAGTATAAAAATCACAGGATCATAGATTTCCATAATGTCTAAACAATTTATGCATTTGGCTTGCCTCAGCAATGGTCAAACTAACATTTCACATTTTATTACACATCTGTTAAAGAACTAATATCACCATTTTAGCCTACCTGTTTTATATTCATACGTAAATGATCTCCCAGAACAAGGCTCTCAGCCTCCAGCAAACTTGTGAATTAAACAACAATTCTACCACCTGAAGATTGGAGCAGACACTAAAGATACAGCAAGTTTTCCAAGTAGGCATCATGAAGAGTCCACTTAAACAATTCATACATGTGATATATGCATATGCACACACACGACATTAAGTATACATAATATACTGACAGACTGTCAAAAGTTATGTCCACATAAAGTTACAAAAGCAAATGTTCTGGCCAGACACATTTTGGTGTACCTCAATCACCAGTACAAAACCATTGTGAACGAGCCAAACTATGCTTCAAAAGTGAAGCAGCCCAGCCCTGAGTTGCATACATAAAAGCTTCATGCAGCTTAACAGCACTTATAAACAGGAGCTTTGAAGAGAAACTCTGAGGTCAGACAGTCCAGGGTTGGAATCTTGGGTCAACCATTGACCTTATGCAAATTATTAAACTCTTTGAGTCTTAGTTTCCTTATCTCTAAATCTGGGATAATTATTCCTACCCCATATGACTGTTGTGAGGATATAATGAGCTATAGAAAGCATTAGCATAGAGCTGAGCAAATATTAATTATTCAATAAATAGAATTTTATTATTAAAACTATAATAGAAATTATTCTACTTATGATAAACTTAAGTTTATACATAAAACAATTTTGTTTGACTTGCATTATAATATTAAAGAAATTTCCGAAGTCTACTCCAACTGAAAATGTTGAAGGCAGGCTTAATGTGAAAATAATAATAATACTGAGACAAATCATCTAAAAATAATGTTGTCAAGGAACAAGATTTTTAAAAATGCATCAAGTTATGCTTAATAATTCCTTATACAGCATAGGAAGGGAGAGTCCAATCTTACTGCAGAAAAACTAGGAGCCTTTTCGAGGAAAAGAAAATTGTACAATCAAATCTTTTCTCCAAATATAGTGCCATGTTATTCCTTTTTTTACTTCATGGTCTCTTACAGAAACATTTAGAACAGATGGTAAGGCTGGTTATAATCAGGTAACGTCATGTACCTGTAGTGTAAGGAGCCTCTCCCTAGAGGTAGGCCTTTCTTTTGACTTCAGTGAGCATCAGTCCTACCAGTCTTTGATCTTGGGATTTGTTTATACCCCGAAAGAAAAAAAATCAAACGATAATAACAACAACAAAAAAGGCAGAATACTAGCAAAGCAAGACTGTAAAAGAAAATTTACTTTGACAATCTGACAGTGGAAATAACTCAGGCTAAAACTAGAATAAAGAGGGTCAAAGCAACATCAGTAACTGTATCAAGTTACTTATAGATACACACACACATACACACACATTCTCATATATACACATACTTCATGGTCAGGTAAATTTGGGTCAAGTCACAAATGTAATTAGTACAGTAAAATGAAATTATATGATTATGAAACATGCATTAAATGATATTGACCTGAACTACAGATTGCTATGTAGATACACTACTAACTCTCGTAATAATACGAAACATATATAGTCATCCACTATATCTGTAGGATAGCAAGCCTGTAGCAGCATTAACAATGGCTGGCAATTGAAAGACCAAATAATCTATAGGAAAACGGAAGAGAATTTTTACATTGACGCTGCAGTTATCCTGAAATTTCCTGAAATCAGTAATATATTTTAAAATAAGCACATAACATATGTGATTCTGTTCTAGCCAATATTCATTCAAACAAAAGTCATGAATTATAAGTTAGCTAGAATGTGTCATATGGAAATAAGAATGGAGGTGAGAGAGAAAAGCTAATCAAACCACTTTTAGATATATTCATAAACACCACATTATTACTTCCTTTCGTTTTCACTGTGGGGTTGATTTCTGTGTGATCCTTTAGACTCAAGTAATGAAGCATTATGTTCCAACATCCCAATAATGTCACATAAAACAAAGTTTAAGCCAAACTGTTGTTTGATAACACTGAAAACATAAAATAATACTAACGAGATCTTCCCTGTCTGAAGATGACACTGACTCACCGTCAATAGAGATGAGCTTCAAGTTGCTTTTTCACAGTGGAGATGGACTTGCTGATCTAGCCAGTTCTCTTGCCAAAGCTCCCTGGTGAACAACGCTTATATCTGCAAGATGAGTGTTACCAGTGGTCACAGAAAATAACAAAATAAAATGATCGAGATAGAAATGAAACTTACGCCTTGGTCCCAAACCACTATGTTCTGATGAACTAAAAAGAAAGTCACAGAAATTTATAAATACTATACAATAGTTACATAAAAAATTGTACATGTATTTACTCTGATACATTCACTGTATTCTATACATCACTGACCTAAAAACACAAATAATCAGAGCCCGACCTCCATCCCTAAGTAAAAATGTTCTCAGCTGTCTTCACTTAAACAAAGATTGCTTCTGACATGTAAAATCAGAAGTGTATAATGAAAATGCTCAAGGATGGGCCCCGTGGCCTAGAGGTTAAGTTCAGCACAGTCTGCTTCAGCGGCCTGGGTTCAGTTCCCAGGCACAGACCTATGCCACTTGGCAGCGGCCATGCTGTGGCAGTGACCCACATACAAAATAAAGCAAAATTGGCATGGATGTTAGCTCAGGGTAAATCTTCTTCAAGTAAAAGGAGAAAGATTGGCAACAGATGTCAGCTCAGGGTGAATCTTCCTCAAGCAAAAAAAAAGAAAGAAAATGCTCAAAACATGAAAGCATGCCAGCTTTGCAACCCTCATCACCAGTAGCAATAACTGAGGAAATTACAGAATATTTTTGTTAATGTTAGCAATAGTCTCAATAGCCTTAAATGCAGTATGATTGCAGCCAAAATTACTTTGACATTTCCCAAAATTCTGAAAAATAATTCTACTTTTTATGAAGAAAAAAATATTTTCATTACTAGCTACAGTGTTCATTCGTGTTAATACAGACAGAAGTTTTGTAATTAAATATTCCTGATACAGAATTTTATCAGTTGAATATGGTCAGTTGAATCTCCTTCCTAAGAGTTGAAGAGCTGGTTAAACTTTACTTGAAGACATAGCTCTTAAGTATAAGTAAAATTAATGTTATGTACTTCTTTATTATTTAATGGAATAAAAAACTAAATTAGCATCTGTTAAAAATTAATAAAAAGCAGGTCACAACTAGATACAATTCAAACGAAATTATAATGCTAAGTACCTACAATGAGCAAGGCACTCACTATTTAGGGGTTCTGTGAACAGGTATCAAAATAACAAGGCATACTACACAATCTCAAAGAAGTCACAATATCGATATTATTGAAACATTCCACTTTCAGTTCTACATAATTGTTTGCACTAACAAACAGCTAAATTCTAACCCAGGTGCTCTGCTAGAACAGGAAGGATGAAGTGGAAAAGCACAGCATCATACCAGAGGACAGTCGCTCCCACAGGGATGAGGCTCTGGGGCTCCTCTTGCAAGCAGAGATAAAGCTTTCAATAGAAATGTTGAGAACATTTGCTACAACCTGTGGTGTAGGTCCACTGCCACCTGGGAACAAAGAAACTTTGTTAAGGCACTATACAAACATTTCCAATCACAATTCGATTTTATTGGGTCATTCTCCTTAAAAACTCTTCATTATATGCCTTACTGTCATCCCCCACCACCTCATCAAAATTAGGAGTCCTCTCCTAGGCTGTGAACTCCTAAAGCTCCTGTTCATTTTGGTTTCCCATTTCCACAATGCCCAGCAGAGCATCTTACAAGCTGTAAACACTTAATGAATGCTTGATAAGTTGAACTGAACTAGTCATCTTTCTATCTTACCTGTCACCCCAAAAACTATCACTTATTCTAGCTACAGCCACCATTCCCGGCAGGACAGTTTTAGATGAAAAGACAAGATTATTTATTCAATCAGCAAACATTTTGCTCAAACACCACTAGGTACCATGCTAAGTCCCATGAATACTAGTGTAAATAACACACGATTCCTGTCCTTAAATAACTCACAGTAAGAAAGATAAAGATGGAAATTGGTCACTGTAATACTCCATAATCAGTGTCCAAAAAGTTTTGCAGAAAGTGGTACAGATACTAAAAGGAAGGGAAAACTGGCTTAGAATAAAGGCTTTAGAAAAGAAATATCATATGAGATGAGTACTAAAAAATGAGTAGCTGCTGGACAAAGGAATAAACAGAGAAAGGGCATTCTTAGTGGAGAGAAGAGGTGAAAAATTATAGAGGTGCAAAAGAGTTCATGATATTCTGAGAACTTCAAGAAGCTTTTGGGAAAGCAGCAGACGAGAAGAAAAAGGCATGAAAAAGATCACAGAGGTGCCTTATTATGCTAAATAGCTGGACCTCCGTCCTGACTGAAGGAGGTAAGCCAGGAGAGTGACCTGATCATTGAAAAGATCTTGGCAGCAGTGTGAAAGATGGGAGTAAGGACAAGATTGAAGGCAAAGAACTGAGACAAAGCTGGCTTGACCTAATGGTTTATGGAATATGGAATTATGGAGACCCAATTCATCACCAATGATGATTTGGTCTCTTATCCAGTGGGTATCGAATTCAGATATATATTTAGAGAACACTACAGACTCTAATTTATTTTAGAAAACTGCTTACATGACATAATCTCAAAAAAAGCATGGCAGGAATTTCACAGGAATTATACCAAGGTGCCAAAATATTAATAATGACTAGCTCTGGGTAGTGAGGTTATAGGTCACGTTTTTCTTCTTGTTACTGATATATTTCAAATTTTCTACACAATAAAATTAAAAATAAATCCTAGAGAGATTCCTCAAAACTTAATAGCTAAAACTGGCATTAACCCTGAAGGGCCAGAGCCGGAATTCCTTGACAACGTAATTGGCCTCAAATCCTCCCTTCGCCACCACAGCCCACAATACATAAAACACTCATTCCTACATCAGGACCTAAACCCATGTCCTTTTTGCTTCTGTAACATCCTCTTTCTCTGAATCCCAACTTCATCATACCACCAACTATACTGATCTTGTACATGCATTACCAATAGCTCATTATCTGCCCCACGCATTGTGATATCCATCTATATCATTTATTGAAAGTCTTCCTGAATAGTTTGTTCTTCCTACAGTTTTTTACAAGAATACCAGTTCAAAGTCAGTCCTATTCCAAAACAAATATTCAGACACAACTCATTTGTGGATACATGTGCATATAATCATACCAATAATCTGATAAATTGAAAACTTACATACATAGCCACTACTAAAGAGTTTTCAAATCTATGATCTCAGAAAAAATTGCCAATTGTTATGGGTTGAATTGTGTCCCCCTAAGAGATGTTGAAGCCCTAACCCCTAGTACCTAGGAATGTGACATTATTTTGAAATAGGGTCTTGACAGATGATCAAGTTAAGATGAGGTTATTAGGTTGGGCTCTAATTCAATATGACTGGTATCCTTATAAATAGGGGAAATTTGGACACAGAAACAGAAGCCTACAGGGAGGACACCACGTGAAGATGAAGGCAGGGATCATGGTAACACAACTACAAGGCAAGGAACACCAAAGATTGCCAGCAAACCACCACAAGCTGGGAGAGAGGCATTGAACAGATTCTCTTTCTCACAGCCCTTACATGCACCTTGATCTTGGGCTTCTAGCCTCCAAAACTGGAAGACAATAAATTTCTGTTGCTTAAGATACCCCATTTGTGGTACTTTGTTACAGCAAAACAATATACTTTACTGAACGAAATCATGATTTTTTTTCCCTGGAAGTCACAAAAGACAAAAACATTCTGAAGAAACATTGTAAATCAGAAATAATAAAATTTCTTTCCATTCATTTTTCAAACTGGTCGCAAAGGGGCCATTTAATAGTTAAACCAACCTAGTGTCAAAAAACTCTTAGATATGATTCATCCTTCATTCTATATAGTACCATTTATATATACAGCATCACATAATCAAACCTTGGAGAATGTTATTACTCTATAGAAATTGGGACATGAGAATAACATGAGATTTTATTGATTTTCTTTTCTTTTATAAGAGAGTTGCTTTATGCATTTTGTGTACCTGTGAGAATACAATTTGACCCATACTAAAATCAAAGGGTAGTATAATGAGTTACTTGATAAAGAGGAATGAAATCAGCATGGACCAGGAATGGGCTCCAGAGTGACATATACTTCAGTTCAAATCCTTGCTCTGTTACTCATCAGCTATCTGGCTTGAGCAAATTACTTAACCTTGTTTGAGCATCAAGTTCTTCAGCAGTAAAACGAGAATTTTACATTTTACATAAATGGATTAAATAATATATGAAATGTGCTTAGCATATAAAGATGATAATATGGTTTAACTATTTATATAAAAATTAAAATTTATAAATTAAGGCTTTTTACACTCCTCTTGGTAGGACAAATAATTAGGCAAGTTTATATAAGAACAAAAATCTTGATCACACATACTGTATATAAAAATATTGTCTTTGGCTAGTTCCTTACTATAAAATGCAGGACTTTCAGAATTTTAAAACTATTTGTGAAAACTCAAAACACATTTAAACTTATTAATATTGGAATTGAAATACAAACAGCATATCGGTGACTTTCAGCTCAGTCACAGACATCAGTTGGTATGTGGTTTTCTTGCTCTACAATATTACTCCTTTATTCTCTTAGATCACTAAGCTCTAGCCAGCCCAAAAAATATGCCTTTACAACTTAGACTGACACCAGGTTCACTCCAATTGTATGGCCACCGTAATAGTAGCGTAATAGTAATCCACTGTTACGTAACCTCCTACCATGTATTAACTGATGTGGTTGTTGCCTCTTTTTAAATATAAATCTTATAAAATACACATCTCAAAAATGTAACTAATTGAAAAGAGACTTATTTTGAAATTTGTATACTTGCTTTAAGAAATGTGTACAAAACCCAATCGATCACCAAAATTCAAAAGGACTTTGTTATATCACACAAATACTCTGCACAAGATACAAATTATACTTCCACTGCTAATTGCAATACTTATAAGCTGAAACTTACCTCTACACCTACATATAAAGAAATAGAAGAAACTACATAATTAAGTCCAAAAAGACTGCAATTATTATAGAGAAGATGGTCGTATTTTTGTTAACCTTTTTATCTAAAACAGCTATCTATCTTGGTCAAATTTGTAGAAAAATGTATCAACAACCTACTTCTCCTTGTGAGAGAGCCAAATAGTAATTATTCTTAACATCTTTTAATAAACTTTGGTGAACTATAAAAAAATCTTCAAAACTACAATAAATTCAATAATATTAGCACCAAAGCTAACGTGAGGTCAAGACCAAACACAGGTATTTTTCTAAATATTTATGAAAACGTGTTTTACCTTCATACTTAGTATAGCTCCTAACTTTAATTCAAACAGATTTTATTAGTTGAGTTTTTTAAAAAAATGAACCTGCTTCTTGTTAAATAAGTTACATAAGGCCACTTTTCAGAAAACATTGTTATGCAATTATTTTTTATTTACAGAGAGATAGATTGGCAAACTTAATTTAAACAAAATACTTTAGAGTATTAAGAAAAATTCATAGATCTTATTTTTTTTAAAAAATGATTTAAAGTTAGCATACGCCATATTCTATTTATTCAAGATACTATATTAAGAATAATATAATATCATTTTGTGTTGGAGAGGATGTGGGGAAAAGGGAACCCTTATACACTGCTGGTGGGAATGCAAACTGGTGCAGCCACTATGGAAAATAGCATGGAGATTTCTCAAAAAATTAAAAATAGAAATACCATACGATCTGGTTATCCTACTACTGGGTATTTATCCAAAGAACTTGAAACCAACAATCCAAAGAGATTTATGAACCCCTATATTCATTGCAGAATTATTCACAATAGCCAAGACATGGAAGCAACCCAGTGCCCTTCTATGGATGAATGGATAAAGAAGATGTGGTATATATATACAATGGAATACTACTCAGCCATAAAAAAGACAAAATCATCCCATTTGCAACAACATGGTTGGCCCTTCAGAGCATCACGTTAAGCAAAATAAGCCAGACAGAGAAAGACAAATACTGCATGATTTCACTCTTATGTAGAAGATAAAAATATGGATAAAGAGAACAAATTAGTGGTTACCAGAAGAGAAGTGGTCTGGGAGGTAGATGAAAGGGGTAAAGGGGCAGATATATATGGTGACAGATAAAAATTAGACTAGTGGTGGTGAGCATGATGCCATCTACACAGAAATTGATAAATAATAATGTACACCTGAAATTACACGATGTTATAAACCATTATGATCTCAGCAAAATAATTTTAAAAAAGAATAATATCATTTTGGTTGACCCCAAACTATAATTCTAAGAATTTTTTCAAAAGGTAAAGAATAGCGATGGAAAACTAAATGTATTTTCTTTTTCTCTTAAAGTGCTAATAAAGTAATATTAATAAAATCACACAGATACATTAAGAAAATATAATCTGTTAAATTATTGGCAAAAGACCATATCAATAAGTATCCCCCTCAGGGCAGGAATGCCTTTATCTACCTTACATGCCTTAAGCATGACAACAACTCAATAAATAGGTGTTAACTATCTACACCTCAAGAACAATAAGCACAACAGTAACATAATTCTCTTAAGAAGCAAAGAATGGGAAAATCCTAAAGAGCTGGGAAATCAAAACAGGCCATGAACAGAATTTTACAATGTGCAAATCTAACATTAGTAGAAGAAAATTCTACCCCTTTTGCCCACAAAGTCTGAAGTCACAGCTGGAAATTGTGTGTTGGCCATGTCAATAGAAAATATACAGCCAATGCTAGTTTTGAAATAATCTCAACTTAGTATAAAGTGAAGTATTAAGAACTGAGTAAAAACAGTGCAGATATGTAAGCACCTATAATACTGGTAGTATATATGGCAAAAAAAAAAAATTATCTTTTTACCATATTCTGTTGTTGTTTCTGTAAATATCACATCACCTTTCTACAGAGAGCTATTATAACTAAGAGTGAGGCAACATATGTGGACTATATGTGAACTAGAGATTCTTGTGTCTCTCTGCAGTCTCTCTAGTTTAAGCATTGCTGGTTTGGTGGTTACGAGTCTGTATGCCCACCACCATCATCCAGATTCATATTGTGGTCAGGGAGAAAACAGGTTAGCAGGGAGCTAAGTTTCCTTTATCCGCACCTTTTCTCTTGGGTTTCACCTACTTGCCAGAGCAACACAGGGAAATTTAACCAGTGTAGAAAATTCCTTATATTACACGTTACAGACGTTTATCAGAACTTTCAACTAGACAAAGATTGCCTTTTGAAATATTTACATACACACACACATACACATACACAGAGCTTTCCCTCCAGACAGAAATGATACAGAAATGAAAGAAATAATATTTAGTGAAGTGAGCAAATAAAGCAATGACTACGTAAAAGGGGGACTGAATGCTGGTATCTGATTACACTGGGTTTCTCCTCCTCAACCTCATAAGCTAGGGAAAATTTCCTACCAGGAGCTGCTGAGCCCATAAGATAATTGACCTAAAATACCCAAAGAAAAATGTCTTATCTGGCTTGCTTGTTAAAACACACCAACTTGAGAACATTTATAGCATTGACAGAGCTACTATTAGTAGTTTCATCTGCCCTAAAAAGAATGATTACTACTATTACAAGTTTCCAAGTATGTATTTGTAGAAGGAAGCAAATAATTTACTAAACCAACTTTCTGATCTTGAAGCAACAGATGTGGAAAAAGATGGTTTTACAATAGGATACTTAACGCCACCTCTAGTCATACTGCTATTTTTTCATAGGCAAGGCACGGCACTGTGAGAATATTACGCCTCAAGCTTACTCATCTCAACTAAGGATGAATTAAATTTGTTAGGGTAAAAACCTGAAACAGAATGTACACGCATGTAATTCTAAGTTGCCATTTTTAGAATGGGGTTTTTCTCCAAAGAGATGTTAAAAATGCGTTTCCACATTATTCTGTTTGTGCTACTTTCACTTTAGTGCTCTGGTAAGTTGGCTGCTAAATAGAAACAAGAAAAAAACTCATTTTGAAATGAAAGTCATTTGTGATTTGACTACAGCATAAGCTACATAAAAAAGGAAGAAGTAATTTGTTAAAGTCTTGACTGCCAAAATATATTGAAATTTAGATATATACATGTAAAGAGACACTAGTGTTTGTGCCATCCCTGTTTTCCTGGTCCAGTTACCACGAAGAGATCAGAAAATTAACTATAGGGTAAGCAGCCTATCGAAAGTCTCTTTATACCAAAACTACCTTCCTCTCCAGGAAAGTCCAGCAAATACTGAAGGGAATCGCGAGCTCTGCTGGACACACAGTTTTCTCATTCTGTAAGTAGCTTCCCGGTTGATATGGCTTCGATGTTCTCCCTACAGAAAAGATAGTCTAAGTGAAAAAACCTTTCCTGCATGCACAATCACAAAATCATACAAGCCTGTGGACGGTGTTTAACCAGAGGCTAGAGCAGTGGTCAGTCATCCAGGACCGAAGGATGACAGACGATGCGGACTGAGAAAGGAGGGCCTGAATGGAAGTCAGGAGAACCGAGTTTGATTCCCGGCTCTGTGATTTATTACACAGTCTTGGGCAATTTACTTAACCTCTCTGGGTCTGTCTTTTGTTTGTTTTTTTTAAATTTTGTTTCATATGGAAAACAAGAGGTAATCAAGAAACTTAATTATGGCTAGAAGGACATCAGAGATCATACAGACCTATCCCAAACTTCACAGTTAAGGACAGTAAAGCAGAGAGACATGCCCAGGCACAGGTGACCAGACTATAAAGGTTCTAACAGCCATCGCAGCTCCAATTTTAAAATGTATTTATTTTAAAGGACAAGTCATTTATGTCAAATTTTTAAACCATGTAAAAAAAAGCACACAAAAGTCAAAAAGGAGGATAAGCATCAAATTCAGGATGATGATTATCTCTTCAAGAAGCCATAAGGAATATGATCAGGAATAGCTTCAGTTGTAGTGGTAACATTTTATTTCTCAAATTGAGTCTGGAGTACATGGGTGTTTATTTCTCTTTATAGTCCATTTTTTTGTCTGAAATACTTTCTAATCATTTTTTTTACGTAACCACTGAAACATCTTCAACCAAAAGCTGAGTGAAATAAATGAAAATATTTCTCTGGAATTTTAAAGGTCAATAGAAATAGTGTGTGGTTTCAAACATTCTCCTGCTGAGCTTGAAAGGTAAATATCATTACGTCCCCCTAATATGAGGGAAAAAAAGAGTGAAATAGGCTATAAATATATTTATACAACAATTTTCAATTTCCAGCTTAGTAAAATATTAAAAGTATACAAATAGCACAAAACACAAAATGAACTGCATTCTTAGTAGCACGATTAACCCATTTAAGAATACTGAGATAGCTAATAATTTGTACTATAAACACATGCCTAAGAGAAATATCTTCAAGAATCACATCTGAGAGCCTAGTGTTTAATTCTCAGGGTTCGTTGTTTTTACTGAGACAAATAGGAACTGCAATGATTTACCTAAAGTAACCAAAGGCCTTCTTAAACCTCTACACGGAAACTACCTGTAAAAACTAAATGCCTCTGAAATCTCTGAAATTTTCCAACAAGAAAGTATAGGTCATTCAACAAAATATATTAACTGTATACTACCATAATAGCTATTTAATTGTTATCATTATGATGCAGAGATATAATGGAAACAGATGTTCCTTTTTCCTTTCAGCAAAGCACAGGAAAAGCATAAACTTGCTGATATTGCATGGACTACTACCATAGCACAATAGAGGAAAAAAAGACATTAGCACATGACAATATTAGTTTTTACTACACAACTAATTGCATAAAAAGTATAACTTGAGATCATTAAATCAATATAATTTTCAGCACTACAGAAGGGAAACAAATAGATTTGTATAACCAGCCTATCTCACATCTGCAGTTGGGAAAACACTTCTAGAGACTAAGTATATGCAAAGTGCTACCATCGCTTTCAGAACACAGGGAAAGGAGTGTTGTTCTGTTTTCTTTGCTCATGTAACATGAATTAGAATGGTGCTTTTATAGAGAAACCTTTTTTAACCAGTACCAGTATAAACTGGAAGAACCTTTCTGGAAAATAATTTGGTAATTGATATCAAGACCCTTAAAAAACAGTCTATACCCGGGGCTGGCCCCGTGGCCGAGTGGTTAAGTTCGCACGCTCCACTGCAGGCGGCCCAGTGTTTCGTTGAGTTCGAATCCTGGGCGTGGAAATGGCACTGCTCATCAAACCATGCTGAGGCAACGTCCCACATGCCACAACTAGAAGGACCCACAATGAGGAATATACAACTATGTACCAGGGGCCTTTGGGGAGAAAAAGGAAAAAAATAAAATCTTTAAAAAAAAAACAGTCTACACCCTCAGTCTAAGTAATTTCTTTTCTAATAAGAATTGTAAGGAAATAACCAGAGGGATGATTAAAGATTTATTTAAATGCTACTCATCATAACTTTATTCACAATTATGGAAAATTAGAAATTTAACTCTCCAATAGCAGAACAACGATTAATTAAATCATATATGTTAAAACATTATACAGTCAATATAAATGACTAATAATTTTAACTATATAGGAAAGTTTTCATTGTATAATGCCAACTGAAAAAAACAGGACACAAAGTGGTATCTACAGTTTTATATAAATACATATATGTATGTGTGTATATACATATTATATATACATGTATATATAATGTATGCAGGTATATATTTATTTTATATATATAAAACACACACACACACATATATATACACGTATAAATGCTTGGAGGAAAAAGGCTTAGAGAAAATACACAAAATGTCATTTCTAACTTTCGCAAATTCTTTATTGTGAGCAGATACTCCCTTTTTAATCAGAAAAAGTGATTTTTCCTTCAAACAATTAAACAATTCTATTTCTATGTTCCAATATTCTCTGTCCTTGTCCAAAGTTTCTAAAAACTACTTGAGTCAAATAATTCTATAAATATTTATAGGTAAATTGACTTAAAGTTATATTGACATGTTATTTGATCCTAAAATCTGGCATAGAAAGAAAAGTTTGTCAATCACATAGACAACACATTTTTTTCCTGAGTTAAACAGGATCTCTACAAATTAGAGAAAATTTTTAGGGGACAAACATTATAAATGCTTACTTAAGAGCCATTAACATGCATTTTAAGTCACAAGTCAAGGAAGTTTTTCAATTAAAAATATTTCTAAAGCATATAAAGTAGCCTAGTGATTGCTCTGCCCATATGCCAATAAAAAGTTTGCCATAGCTTTCGTGGGACTCCTAGTTTCACGATTCTATTTTTATAAGAAGGAGCTGATTTGTCTTAGGCTATTACTGTCTATTACTTCTAGAAGTCTTAAGGAAAGGTGGGAAGCAGCAAATTCTGGCAATCTGCCTAAAGAGAAATCAATGAAACAAATTAATCCTTCGCAGGCTGCAATGACACAGTAATCCATCATTCAGAGCTGCTTTTATATACCAAATCAGAGAGCAGAGGAAAGAGCCCTGGGGGACATCACAGACAACAACTTACACCAACACTGGGAAAATACTGAGGAATCAGTTTATTTAAAGAGGATAGATTTCAGTTGATTGCCTATTTCATCAAATAAAGATTTTTTCTTTCACAGTGTGGTGAACCCAAGGCCCAATGACTGTATCTTCAGAATTCAGTACCATATACGCTCGCTAACATCAATAGGGGATGAATGTTTTTAAATAATTAGCATCGTTTATCAGTATGAACAAATATCTGGCTAGAGTAATATTACTTTTTGCCATTAAACTCTCAGGTGTTAAACCCGTTCCCTGTTTCAGTGGGGACAAACCGTAAATTTACCCACTAAGCTACAGACCAATTCTAGTAAACCACATCTGAGGTATTTTTTCACACATAAAATGTAACCATTTAAGATATGTGTAACTTCCTAAGTACTGTGTTAAGTTTAAAGACTTGAAAATTTTAACTTCATCTTTTGTGGTATAAATCCCAATAAGCAAATCAGGTTATAAATAAATAAATGAATAGTTTTAAAATGACAAATAGTTCTTTGGTTTACAATATAGTTGACAATGCTGGAAGATAAATTTAAATGTGGTTTCTTTTTTAAAAATAAACTTTAATCAATGTACAGTAATACATTCACATTGAGTATATTTATTTATAGCTAGACAAAAACATACACATCTAAATTTATTGATGCCTATGTAGAAATTTATACACTTGAGTATGTCTTGCTAGAGTAATGTATTCTGAGTGGAAGTATATTCCCTAGATGAAAACTAATAACAAGAATCATAAAGTCACAGTGTATTACTATTGTTAAATGCATGCATCGTTTTCATGGTTAAATGTGAGGAGTTAGTGAAATAATATTCAAGAAATAAATATACAACAAAAAAAAAACACCTGTCACAATGGTCCCTGAAATGTTAAAACCCAGAATATCTAATCACAGATCCAAAACCGAAAAAGAAAGTTAAATAAATGCTAACTAGTCAATTTTTGAGTGGCATCTTCGATTCTGAGGTCCATGGCCATACGATTGCAATTCCTGGCCAGGCTGATGCATTTTTAATTCAATGCATGGATCTAGTATTTATTGATCTAATAAGGTTAGGGGTATTACCTTGTTGCTGCTACTGATGAACTGTCAGCAATTTAATCTAGTGCAATCTTACAGAGGAATATATATTTTAGGGGAGAGAGAGAGAGACACACAACAGCTATGTAAATACAATCCCCTCCCTACCCATGACAGCAGCAAGAGCAAAGCTCCTTCTTTCCCAGACTGCTTTGGGCTCCTGACATTTTCTTTTACTAAAGATGTTGGCCACCAACTGATTGAGGTGACATTGAAGAGATTGCAGCAAAACCTTGCAAGTATACCTTAGGGAAAACAATGACGTATCTCCTCATATCCATCCTCTGGCGTTTCCTTGTTAAGTTTTGAGGCATGCACATGGGCACGTGCGCACACATACACAGCCAAGAAACCTTATCACCTAACAAGGTTAAAGGACCCTTCAGTAATTTCCTCTCTCTGGACCCTAACATTGTCCACAGCATCATTTGCATACAGGTGGACAGAAAAGAAGAGAGAAAATTCACTTTCTCAAATGCAATTCTGCCAAAATACAACCAAAGCAAAGAGGTGTTAAAGGCTATGTCAAAGTAAGGAGGTATTATAGGATCCAGAATCAGAAAAGGGGAGAAAAATCCACCAAAGTTGCTGGAACAAACACCAGGGGACTCTTAGAAAGCTTTTTGCACTGCTGTGCTACCCTGCTTGTGGGCTTATTTCCCCAACCTGGACACCTGGGAAGCATGTTGTGCTCCAGCTTTTCCCTGACTTTGAAGAAATGGATAATCTAAGGAGCGGTGCTGCTGCTGGGGTCAGTAAAACTATGCTAATTGGTGAACCTAATTGCTTCAAGCAGTCCTGCCTCCAAACAGGGAGAGCACAGTTGATGGAGTCAGTCTGTTCCTAATAAAATGAAGAAGCACTGAATTAAATTCCCAAGGAAGGCACTATAAAAGTTTCCACAGTGTAACCAAATGACTTCACCTATGCTATTACCCCTAAGATGACATCTTTGAAAGAAAGCAGACCCCAGTCAGGCTCCATATTCATAAATTGGCTGAGCTTAGGCCAGTGAATCTGGATTGATTTAAAAAGGCTTTTTCATCCTTCCAATCAAATGAAGTCATTGTTAATTAGATGCTTTCTGTTAACAATGTCACTCTTCTCCACATTACCTGCTCACACTTGCAGCGCCTCTAGTGCAACATCTGGAGCCCCAGTTCCCTTGCAATCAGTCCTCACAAGTTTGGCTGGAGGATGGTGGTATTTCCGTTCCTCAATCCCTGTCTGAAGGAAGATACTCTTCAGTGTGCTGGTGGCGAGATACATACCAACTCTCCAATGAGAGATTACGGAACAATCTCGGGGGAGACTCTCAATACAGGGTCTCCCAAAATCTTTTTACGAACTACACAGCAGTCTCTCTGTGCTGTTCCCGCCTTGTAGACGGATGGTTTCGAAAATGCCCAAGGCCACAAAGTTCACTCCTACTGACTGCCCTGCTTCTTATGACCAAGCTCCTCCTTGAATTAGAAAACCGGGTTGGAGGTTTCCCGCCCCCCACCCCACCCCACCCCCGCCCGGGCCTTGCTCCCTACCCGTCTCAGCCCACCACCTGCAGGGGACCCGCCGCCCAGGGCTGGGCAGAGTGTCGGGCAGCCCCCGCGCGGAGAGCGCTCTGGCCAGCGAGGGGAAAGAAGCGAATGGCGAAGATGCGCAAAAGACGCTCGTTGGACGGTGGGTCCCGGCACCTTACCAGGGAGCAGAGGCAGCCACGCGCTCCCCCCGGGCCCCTTCCAGAGAGGTTTGCAGCGCCCACCTGAGGGGACACAAACTGCCAGCGCCGACCGAGGGCGCGGTCCGGGGTTCGCGCAGCGTGCGCCACCCCCAGGTCGGGCCTGGCTTCCTTCTTGAATATTCCCCCCGCGCAGGCCCGGGACCTTGCGGGGGGCCTTCAGCGCCGGCCAGAGCACGGCTTGGGCGGTCCGTCGGGGCCTGGCGGCCGAGCCACGGCCCGAGCCCTCCGCGCGGGGCGCCCACCCCGCGAGCGAGCGAGCGAGGCTTGGTGCCCGGATGTGGGCCTCGCTTCCGGGAGCCGCTGCCGCCGGCAGCGCTGCGAGCCAGCCGAGCCCCGGGCCTCGAGGGACGGGGGAGGGATGGAGGGCCCCAGGGGTCCCGGCTCGCAGGGGGCAGAGTTCGTTTGCAGGGGGAGCCCTTGCGGGGTGAGGAGACGCTCGCGGGTGAGGCGCCCGGACGCGGGGGTGACGGCGCGGACTCTGGCAGGCGCCTCCTGCCACCCTGGAGCCGCCGCGCCGAGGGCCACGCGCGTCCCAGGGCTTTGGCGAACGAGGGGCCGCCACAGGAGCCTCAGGAGCCGGCGGCCGAAGGCGGGGCAGGCCTCAGGAAAGCCCCGGGGGCTGCCGCCAGTCACGGACGTCATCCCGGCAGGGACCTGGGGAGCGGGGTCACCGACCAGGGCACGGACCTGGCCCCGGGAGCCTGCCCTGCTCTGCGGCGGCCAAGGCCCATACCACGGGCTGGGAGTCTCCCGGGCGGGGGCTGCGGAGGGGCCGGGGGTGGTGGGGGCTCGACGTGTAAGCTAAGGTAAGTCTTGGTTTCCTAGACGTCACGGAGGGCAGAACCACGCTAGATGAAGTTAGACAGTGACAGTGGAAGGACAGAGCCGCACCGAGACAGGCACATTCTGCAAGGTGGGACTCAATTGCATTTCTTCAAATCCCTGACCCCAAAGCTTCGCCCTGTGACAACAAGCGGCTTCTCCGCAAGAGGGTTTGGGGAAATTAAGTTTCTTGGGCCCCTTACATCCCTGTTCTGTGAACTCAGGGAGGAAGGCAGACAATGGCAGCAGCCGAAACACCTGAGATCTCTCGATACAAAACGTGGACGACGATTGGAGTCATTTCTGCCTCCGCTTCCAGAGGGAGCTCAAACCTGACGCATCAGTTATCCATCTCCAACGTGTAAAACAGGACACTCGCGAAACCTGCTAGGGACACCACCGCCCGCACCTGGCGGGGGTTACCTTTTGCAAACAGAAAAGGAGACCTGACTTTTTTCAATTTAGTGCTTGTGTGAACCTAAGGTCGGGGCTTGCGCAGGGTAATACACTCCTTTGACCCTCTGGAGACTAGAACTGAGCAAAGGGAAATCAGGCGAGGGAAACGGAAGATGCTGAGAAGAGAGTAGCGAGCGGAAGGCTAGTAGGTGGTGCGCAGGGGCTGCTTGGACCCCGCGGCGGGACCCGGCTCCAGCGTGGGCAAATCACAGGGCGCCCGGGCCCAGGACTCTGGGCAGACCTGGCAGAAATGCGGCCACGTGCTCAGGGCTCCTGTGCTCTGGCTCTGCATTTCGGGGTGAGCTGCACACACACGCCCACACACACGTACACAGCGGTGCATGCCTCTCTCCTGGCGCTGGAGTCCCTCTGAGGTTGTCCAGACAGCGGAACCTCACAAGTTCCCGCCGAGCACGGCCACTTGACGATTTCGCTCACGCTGGATGAGGGGTAGCTCTAGCCCGGGATGGAGGGCAGACGGAAGCGCCTGTCGTGTGGGGAACCAGCCCGGCGCCAGGGAAGGGCTGATGGAGTGGCAGATCCTGGGGAGGGGCGGCGTCCACCTTAGCTTGGGGCTCCTCCCCGCCATTCGGTCCGGCCACCTGTCATCTCGAGCTCGCCTGGGTCCTCGTCCCGCCCCGCTCTGCGCAGCCACGCTACAACCCCTGCCAGCCCGAGCTGCGCGCCCTGGTGGCTCCCGGCTGCCCCGGCCCTGAGAGCCAGGGCTCACCCCTCACTGAAGCCTCTAGATACAAACAGCACAAGCGCCGCTTTTCCTGCATCCAAATCTCGATCTTATCCTACCACCCAGCAAATGACTCGCCGGTATTTGGGATGGTGGTTGTTCTCTTAAAAGTATATTAAAGGATCATTGGCGTCTCCCTGGCAAGTCATTACGTCTTTACCCCCATCAATTAACCACACCTCAGAGGGCTGCTATTAAGAGCTAAATTGAGCTGCAAAAGTAGGTATCCCGTTTCAGGCAGATGTTGTTATCTCCCGCTGAGATAAGCTGCCGGCGGGGCCGGACCCGCAGCTTCCGCAGCTGCCCGAGGCGCGCTGCACCAGGCTGAGGACGCGGGGCCGCGGGGCTCCAAGGGAGGGCCCCGCCCGACTGTGCGCTGGTGCTTCAGGAGCCAAGAGGGGAGGGGAGGCCACTAGCTCCCCGACCTCAGGCGCCGTACACGTCAAGGGGAAGTGTCTCCAGAGTTCTGCCAGGGAAAACGCGAAGAGCAAGCCGTGCGTTTTTGCGCAGAAAAGTAGAGTGGAGAGTGCACCCAAAGCCCCAGCTCCCCGCCCGACAGCCGGAAGCGGGGCGGGAGGAGGGAGAAGAGGGCAAAGTAGTGAGTTTGGCTGGCAGCCCTCCACCAACACACCCCACTTCCTCTTCCCGCCACCCCGGCCTCCTTCTTCCCTACTAGCAGGCCCCCAGAACCCCTTGTGGAGGAAGACGCGGCGCAGTGGGAACGCTGGATACAGACCTACGGCTTCCGGGACAAAAACGTTGCGTGTAGGACAAAGGGGATTCACTAGGGACCGCCGCGGCCTTTCGCCCAGATGTGTCTTTCCATTCTTTCTCACCTCCTCCCTCCCCCGCCCCATCGCCGCGAGGACTTGGGGCACCGCTCTCTCACGCAGCTGGGAGACCCTAGAGGGCTGAGGGAAGGAGAGAGCAAGGAGACGTGGCCCTCACTGCAGTTACAGGGCTTTCTTCCCGACAGTGGCCACCACAATAAATTTAACTAACGCTAAAGGAGATTAATTTCCCAGCATAATCCAATTAAAAGATTTCTAAAGTAATCTTTTGCGAAAAGGAAAAAAAAGGGTGCAGCTAAAGAGGGGACTGGTTTTGGTGACAGTGATTTATCGCCTCGGCACAGCATGCACTGGTCGCTCGCTCTTCTGTACGCAATTTGACCAGAGCATCCCGTCGGTGCCTCCCAGTCCAAACCTTCGCCTTCATGAAAGACAGCCATCCATCACGCCAACCTGGGCAGGAGAGAATGTGCAAGAGACTGGGGTTGCTTACAAGCACCATAGACTTTTTTAAGTGCTATTAGATTTATGGTCTCTTTTTCGACGCCCATCCAGAGTAATTAGCACATATGTTCTAAATAGATGATAGTTTTGTGAGCAATAAAGCAATTACCCATCGCTGGAGCTGACAGTTCCTCCAACTAAACTCCAACCAGCAGCTAATTGGAAAAGTCATTTCAGCTCCATTGTCTGCAATTAGTCCTGCTAAACTACTACACTCCAACTAGCTGGTTTGAGGTTAATTTATTCAGTGTTGTATTTGTACGGACGAGGCATTGCCACTAAGGGACTTGCCTTTTGCCCCTCCGGAATGCACTCTGGGACAAGAGGAGCAGGTGGGAGTGAGAGGCCTATATTTTAGGGCTGGGATGGTTCCCGAGGGGAGGGAGCGCCTGTCCCAGCCTCAGCTTCAAGGTCAGTGTCCAGTGCGCTGAACGCTGTGGACAGGGAAAGCCATTGTTTCTCCTGTTGAGCAGTAACTGAAGAACACTGCTCAGTTCATGCTACCAAAACCTTGGTTTGAAGAAAAAAAAAAAAGTCAGCGTAGAGGAGTCGACTGGGTTCTGAGCTCACCTTTCCTCCCACACACCCAGTCATGACCCTGGGCTACCAAACTGTCCCTAAGGGATAAAGGTAGACTCAGACCTGTCAAAACAGGAAAATTCCAAGCCCTCAGCGGGGAGAGGGAGCCTCTAATTCTTGGAGTGGTTGGAGGAAAGAAAAGACTAGAAAGGTCAGGCAGCCCTGCTTCTGCCTTCAGCCTCTCTGAGCGCAAAGTCACTTCCCCCATTAAAACTGGGGTTTCTCTGTGACTTTCTTTCTTTGCTTTTTGCCCCCCTTCCTTCTACTCTTATCTTTTATTCTTCTCTCCTTTCTGAAGTTAAGCCCAACAGGTCCAAGATTTGTGCACAGTGAGTGGAAAAAATGTGTTAAACGTCAGTTTGACGCCCCACCGGAGCTTCCAAATATCCAGCGGCTGGGATTCTTCTACTTAATTTAATCTTTATTGGACAGGGCGGCTCCTACGCTCCTATTCACCAGGAAACCCCGGGAAACGGAGCCGCTGGAGTTCAGAATTGAGGGCGGGAAGGGAAGGAGTTAAAGAGACATTAATTCTCTCCCACCCAACCTCGAACTTTGGAACTGCGATCCTGCGATCCCCCGTAGGCTGGGGGTAGGAGGGGAGAGGGCTCAAGGTCCTAGCCCTGACAGCCAAGGGTCTCTGCGATCCGGAGCAGGGGGCAGGCAGGCTGGCAAGTTGAGATGGGAACTTGTAGCCCTGGTAACCTAGTATTCCCTTAAAGGAATTTACAGCGCAGTGTCCCAGGCTCTGGGAGCAATGCAAATTCTGCTTAGAAGAACATGGGGTTTTGCGGGGGGGGGGGGGGGGGGGGGGGACGACTTTTTAGGAGGTAAAGCACCGTGTTTTCAGTCCTAGAAATCAAATGTCCTTTTGTGGATAGCCATTCATACTTAACAACCTGAAGGCTGTTTCTCTTTTATGAAAGTAAATACAACAACGCCTAAGGAAGACAACTTAGATGGCATTAGTCAGCGTAGGAGACTTACTAAAATAATTCTAATTTCAAAACAAATCATAATCAATTGCTCAGCTTCAAAGATTTGGAGATATGTATCTATAGCAAGAAAAACTTTTAAATTGCCTAATGCAAAGCTCTTGTTTTCCACTTACTTATTGTGTTTTAACCAATTTAATTCCAAGAAAGACCAAAAAGAAAAACTATTGGGGAGAAATTGAAAGTAATGGTCTCATCTTATTCCATCAACTCCCACCTGCCACACAACCTCTACCTTCTGAAGAGAAATCCTCCTGTCAGTATGGCTTCCAGTTGAAAACGGAAAGGAAATAAGATGTCTTCACTAAAAGAACGTCCATCGTGTTCTCAGTTATTTGCTTTTCTTCAGGACTTAAATATGACACCCCAGAGAGTGAGGGCAAGAAGAAGTTGAAGGAAGAGTCAGCTGGAGTGTCACCTGGACTTGGTAGAGAATCCTAATGTGGATGTGTGTGCATACATATGTGTAAGGGCAAAATGACCCACCCAACTAACTCCCTCCACCAGAATGTACGGGAAACATTTGTGTATACATCCATGCACCCAAAAAAATCTCTAACCACATATGTGCAGAGATGTAGCCTATGCAAGCTCAGCTAGCTGTCCACACACACGTTTTTGCCTCTGGAGTAAAGGCATTTTCATTGCTCCCATAGTTTCTTTCCATTAAGAGCGATTAGATGATGTCTATTCAAAGTTGCTGATCCAGAGAGAAAATAAGAGGAGATAAAAGGAGATTTCAAGTGACCTCCTCGTCCCTTTCACACAAACCTGAGCCCTAGAATAGCCGAGGATCAACTAACACAAAAGCCCTTTCCTTTTTCTTTTCAGCTTCAGAAGATTTCATGCAAAGGGTTAACAATAAAACATAGAACTATCCCCGGGTTTTGTTAGATCATACATTTGGAATACTTTATTAACTCCTCCCATCGATGGGCTAGGTTTATTATCCACCTCTGAAATGGGTAAATAAAATATACATAGCATAACAGAGGTCATAATTATTTACTGCTCCATGTGGTTTGCATCAGTGATGTACTCTGCTCATTCTTTTTCATTTAAACTTTACCTAAACCCTCTCGCTCCTCACTGATGGAGGACACTGTAATAAACATATCTTTCCACTGACAGTTTAGAAGGAACTAAACTGGTTTAGTTAGGTTAGTTTGCTTTATTATTTAGATTAACCTTCTGATAGGTAAATGGCGATTGTAACATGACGGTAGTTACCAACAGATCGGCTGGCTTTGTGAGCCAATACTTTTCCACTAGTTTATTTCATAGGCAGTGAAGATAGTGACATAAAAGACTTAAACATATTCGAACCGTCTGTAACCAGGGAATGTCCAACTCAGATCTACTTCTGATGGGCTGATCCTGTAGTCAAAGAAATAGGTGCTCTGACAGGTAACTATTAAGGGAAATGATTACATAGTGTAGTTGATTGTATTGTCAGGGTACTTTAACAAGCTTCAAACTCATTTCAAAACTTCAACTTTTCATCCAAACCCAACCCATTTTCCCCAGGAAGAAGAGCCATGCAGTATTCTTCACTCAAGTCAGGCATTTAAAATGAAGAAATAGGTTTTGTAACATAAAATTCTCCAGTTCTTTCTTTCTTTTTGCATAAATGCAGTTAGATAGCTAAGGCTTGATTTTCACAAAAAGTAAAATATTTGGCCCTGGCTTCACAGTCTGCTAGGGATGATTGCCACTTTTCCTCCTATAAAAGGCTGGATTTGCATCCAAAGGTCAGCACTTGCTCTCCTGCCATCCTCTCTTGGCTACTCTTGGGCCCTCTAACTGGGGGGCCCAAGCAAAAAGAGGAAGGGCTTCCCTTATCTCTCTTTTCCAAAACACATGCATTAAATGGCCAATGTGTGAAAGAAAACTAAACCACTTTCTGAGGTAAAGCACTTATCTCTGGGCGTTTCGACCCAAAGGTGACAAAGAAGAAATGCCCAGGCTCCCAGAATGATAATGAGTATGTGAGCCTGCTGGATCCGAGGTTCAACTACCTGGGCAGGCTATGAGCAGGCAGTCCAGCAGGAGCCAGACTCCCAACTTGTCCTGTCCACACTTTCCTGTTGACAAAGGCAGAACTTTTTACACCTGGGCAGCCACAATACAGACTGAGTTCAGTCTTTCGAGAGGGTGGGTTCCTGACATAGTCCAGAGCTTTTGTTTGTTTGTTTGTTTGTTTTTGTTTTTGCTTATTAATAATCACAAAACATTAGGCAGGCATTCTTATGCCTCTCTCTACTCTTTTCTTCAAAATATCTATGCAAGACCATTTTAAATACATCTTCAACTGCGTTTTTCCCAGCCTTAATCTCATGCCAAGGGAGACTAATTGATTCGGCACCTTTAAAATAAGCTCTTTGGGAAAGGTCTGCAGTAAGATCAGAGGAACTGACCTTTCTCCCAAAGATTGCAGGCATGTTCATCTCTCCAGATGGGCTTGATAAAACAGGGTTATTTCTGTTCTGTGGTCTCTTTAAACAGAATAATACCATTTTTAACGATTTGAGGGGGTAGGGAAGAGGTATGAGAGAGAACTTCCTACACATGTCTGGTCATTTGTAGGGTCTTGCAGCTCTTGAACTAGATTTAGAAAACGTTTTACAAGGCCACCTTTGTTCAGTGTGATTTACCAAAAAGTCAAAATGAATGATCTGCTGAGTTTTGGGAGAGCGAAATACCAATATCAAAGAGGTCACAGGATTAGTGAAGAATGATTCAGCCTTCGTGGAAAGAAAGGTACTAGGGAGGGGGGTGTTAATCAGCTAGAAAGCCTGCTTAGATCTGGACTCTGGGGCCTGGAATGCGAGTCAATACGGTCTGCGCAGCCACAGATCTCTGCTTCCCTCCTTCTACCAGGTTGCAACTGTTTACTGGCTGTCCGGCTAGGAGAGATCAAGTGTTGTGTGGAAGGTCTTTTAAAAAGTGATTAAGGCTGAGCCATGATACTAGCAATCCGCAAGGGGCATTGTAAGCTTGCAGCCTGATTCCTGTTCCCCAAGCGGAGGAGTACCTTCTCATCGTGTCTCGGGGGAACACACACTGGAGACTGTGTCTGCAGTAAACGGGCCTATGGGGACCAGGAGGGCAGAGAAAGACTGGAGAAGGGAGACCAGGCCCTGGCGAGGCTTTGCCCGTCCCTAAATCGGCCTCACCAGAGAGAGACCTTGGAGAGGGCCAAGTATGTATGGCTGCTGGGCTGGCCGTCTCAAGTAGCGTGCGGAGGCAAGAGCCACAGCGGGTCTAGGTCCAAGAACCACGTCCACAGGCTGAGAAGGTCCCAGGGATGAAAGGCTTGGGGGAGAAGGGAGGGAGAGAGATCTGGAAAAGAGAATAGTGAAAGAAGGGTGGAAATTGCAACTACATTTTCTGCTTCTGCAGTTGAGTGTGCCTGGACACGTGTGTGGAATTTCACTGTTTGAGGACCTACGTGCTCTCGCCAAATATGATCACTTTTCTATTAGATGCCCTATCCAACAACAATAACAGATATTGTTATCTCCTGGTTGAGTGTGGGGTGCATCAGGCCCCAGGACCAGTGTGCCAAGTTGAACCAGCAACAGACGACAGCCTTGTCGAGAGAAAGCCAGAGCTCCCCAGGACCTTAGCTGACCCCTGAGTCCCTCTACGGCAGCCATTTTGCTGGAGGTGGAGCTGTGAGTGCAAGTGGAGGCGCTCTGCGGGTGTGCAAACGCAGTCGGGGAACAGAGGGTCCCTGGAAGAGAAATTGAGCCCTGATCGCTGCTTGGGCTGGACGAGTCCCAGAGGGGGACAGCGCCTCTCCTCGAAAAGCCTGGGTTTTTTCCTGCCCCCTCTCGCGACAGAAAGTTGGCGCATTTGCCCTGCAGGAGCGCGATTTTTCCCCCTTCTCCACCACCACCAACAGCACCCCCCCCCCCCCCCAGGACTAGGGCCGGGGGCTGCACGTCTCTCTCCCTCTCTTTCTTCCGGGAGAGCGGGCAGCTTCGCCTGAGGCCTCGAGGGCCCCGCTTCTCCCCAAACCCCGGGGTCACTGCGGATCCCAGGGGCCTCTCAAGTCTGGAAGCTCAGGTTGGGGGCTCGCAGGAAGAGCCCACAGCGAAGGTGAGTGGGCGCCACCGCTCCCGGGGAGTCTCAGCTCGTCCTCCCTCCCTGCCTTGACCCTAGCCTGCGAGGCACAGTTGAGGCCAACCAAGCTTGGCTGGCTCATTCCAGCGCCCACCCAGCCCCGGGGCGCGGCCCCGGGCGCGGCTCCCCCCGCCCCCCGCGCCCGCCCTGCACGCCCTCTGACGCAAACGCGCGCCCCTGCCCAGCGCCGAGGAAAGCGCTCCAGTTGGTTTTAATTGAGGCTGTTCCTTTCACAACCACCCCCTCGGTCCCCACCCCCAGGAGGTGACCCCCTCCCCGCCCCAAGCCCTGTCGCCGCGGCGCGAGGAGTCTGGCTGGGCTGCGGGGCCGCGGATGTGGTGCTCTCTCGCCGCCGCCGCCGCCGCGGGTTCTCCGCTGGAGAGTCGCTGGGTGTCCCTTTTAATCCGCTGACACTATCGCCCACATCAAACAAGCAGCCATCAGTCGCGTTGCGTTAGGGGATCCCGTTACAAGCGGCGCCCGCAGGTGGGCGGCAGGAGCCGAGGTCGCCAGGCCCTGGCTGCAGGCAGGCAAGGCGCGGGCCACAGGGCCAGCCCGGCCCGACTCCTCCGCCGGCTCCCCCGCGGCTCGGGCTCGGCACCGGCGGGGTGGCAGGGCGGGTGCTAAGCCTGCCGATCCGCCTCCCGGGTCCTCCGCCCCCGCGCTGGAGGCCCGCAGCAGTTTCCCGCCGGGGGCGGGGGGCGGGGAGGTAGGGGGTAGAGGGTGGGGGTGGGGGAGACCTGTTTTGAATTTGGACTGATGCTCGGCTGGCACGATTCTCAGCTCCAGGGCGGCGCGGCGGCCGCGATCCCTGCCTCCGCGCCACGGCGGGATAGAGGCCGGGTGAGAGCAGCTCCGGAGCGGGCCCTGCGGAAAGTTCTCCTCGTCCGGCCCTGGCTCCCAGGACTCTGGCCCCGACCTGCAGGGGCCATGAGAGCCAGGGCTGCCTCCCGGCCTGTCCGCGTTGCCAACTCCGAGTTCAAAAGAAATGATAATCATTGCATTACTTGCCTGGTGGGGCAGGACTCGGCCGAATCTCGCTTCTGGTGCCCATGACTGACGGTCCAGGGTCCGAGGGTGGCTGGGCCCGCGGACCGGGCGTCCAGCGGGCCTCCGGTTCCCTGGCGCTCGCTCTCGCCTCCTCTTCCACTCGCTCCGTCTCTTTCCACGTTCTCTTTCCTTCTCCCTGTCTCCCTCTCTCTGCCTGCTTCCTCTGCCCTCGACTGCCTGCCTCCGTACCGTATTGGGAGTAAAATTTAGAATTTGTATATAGAAAGCTTGTTCTTGTTCTTTTCCTTTTTTTTTTTTTTTTTGGTCTTTTAATCATGTTCGTTTCACCTTTTAACTGACCAGGAGAGGTGAGCGCGTTTATTTGGGGAGAGGGGTGAGGGCAAGGAGCCCCTGCCGGCCCCAGTCGCTTCCTCTCCATCAGCTGCGTACAATGGGCCGCCGCTTGCAGAGTGCATTGACTGCCTCTCCATTATTCGAGCTGGAGGGGCTGTGGGGCAGGCACGGAAAAGCCTTTATTCTCTTTAAAATCGTCGCTCGTCACTAAGCGGTCGCCGACTCCCGACTTGCAGGCTGGAGAGACCGGGAAGCGCAAAACGCACCCCAAACACGCAGCGCTTCCCAAACCCCTCCCTGGTGAAATTTAAAGTGAGAAGGAGTAGTATTAAAAAACAAACCCTACCTCTGTCAATACAGCGTGGCCATTTACTCCCACCTTTACCTGAGGGCATGTTGAGGCTGGGGATGCTGGAGCTGAGACAAACTTTTACGCTCTCCCGAGTCGAGGGGCGGGCGGGCGAGCGTGGCTCCCACCCCCGGCGGCGGCGGTGGCGGCTTTGTCACTCCGCGCCGCTCCGCGCCCGCCTGAGCCTGCCTAGGGGAGCGATCTCAAAACGAGGGGGGTGCGAGTGTGCGATTGGAGAATATGTAACTAATAGAAGTATCATTTTCCCCCAGTACGATCTTTCAAGGAAAAAAATCCATTGAAAGAATTTTCAAAGTGCTGTCTCCGTTTGGAGAAAAGGCACAGGCTGCCTGCAGGGAGGGGAGGAGGGACCCGGCTGTGCGCCTCCCAGGCGCGGCTCCCGTCCGCTAGGTGGCAGCCGGAGCCAGCGATTCCTGCAGGCCCCGCGGCGGGACTCGCTCCTCCGGCCCGCCCCTCCTCCCGCGACCAATCGCCTTCGGGAATCGGGGTTTCTCTCTCTCTCTCTCTCTCTCTCCCCTCTCCTCCCCCCTCCTTCTTCTTCTCTCTCCTTCTCTCTCCCTCAGTCTCTCCCTCTCTCCCTACCCCTCCCCCTCTCTCTCTCTCTCCCTCCCTCCCCCCTCTCCCTCCTGCGTCTCTTTCTCCTCCCCACTCTTCTCCCGCACCTCTCCCATCTCCCATCTTCTTCCCTTCTCGTGGGCTCGCCCCTTTTCTCTTTTCCTAGGACTCTGACTTGGCTGCTCTAACACCCCTCCCCCGACTTACTACTGTTTTATTAATAATTATTGAAGCGTAATTTGGAGTTCGGAACAGCCTGATACCAAGGGGGGAAAAAGAAAGAAGAAGGAAAAATAGGATTGACTGGAAAGTTTATTTTTAAAATCATCTTTAGGATGAATAGGAACCGTTGATTCAGATTGATTTTCTGGCAATAGCTGCAAATTCCAGGAGTCATAATTAAACCTTTAAAACCAAGATATACTTTGGACCAAAAACCAGGAAGTCCTTACCCTGTTTCTTAAAAGGATATAAAATGAGCAAAATCCACACTTGGATTGCGCTTATATGTGAAAGAAGAAAACAATTCAAACCCAGCATATTTCACGAATCATTAAAATGGTGAGAGTTTAATTCTCATTAAAATTTTTCCTAACATCTTCAATGACACTCTCTTCATGCTCATAAAATCTAATTTTAAAAACTTTTCAGAAGAGATCAAAATCATTTCCTTCTAATTCTCTTTTTTACCCACTGCAAAGCGTTCTCCCCCTCGCCATCCCTTCCCCCTCTGGTGTTCGTGTTCGTGTGTGTATGTGTGTGTGTGTGTGTGTGTGTGTGTGACCATAGACGACCCATACTAATCAGGTCTCAGAGTAAATAGCAGCGCAGGGCGATCTCAATGTAAATTGCGCTTGTCAGAAGCACACCCCCCTCCCTCACTTTCTCTCCTCCTCCCCTCGCCTTGCCCGTCAGTAGGTAGCTAAGAGGGAGGGGAAAAAAGAAAGAAAGAAAAAGAGGAGGGGGAGGGGCTCTCCAACCAATGGCGTGCGGGAGGCTTGGCTAACCTTAGCCTCCCGTTTTCTCTCCCCCCGATTCAGGGCTCTGACCAGTCAGTCGCCTTTGATTATCAGTTGCCAGCAGCCCTTCTCTTGGCTCCTTGACACGAGCTCCATATAAGGCAGCGATCTCCATAGAAACGTGTCAGTTTCAATAGTAGTGTCAAAGTTCACTATATACAGACATTCGCGCAGATCCCCTTTTCGGAAACATTGCTCTGCGAGTCCTCCCGTTTAAACGCATTCAATTTTGGGGTCTCTCTCTCTCTCTTCTCTCTCTCTCTCTCTCTTACTCTCTCTCTCTCTTTCTCTCTCCTCCTCCGCCTTTCTCTCTCTCTCTCAATCTCTCTCTCTCTTCTCTTCCCCTCTCTCCTCTCTCCCTTCTCTTTTCTTACATATTCTATTAGTTGTTTCCCCCGTCTTCTTCTTCTTTCTCTCCTTTTTCTCCCTCCTCCTTGTCTCTTTTACTCCATTCCGGCAGAAGAGAGAGGGCTAAACTTAAAAAAAAAAAAAAAAAAAGGAGGAGGCACCCCTTCGTATTCTTCTTATCGTTATTTTATACATATATGATTTTTTTTGGAGGGAGGGTGTTGGTTCCCGGCTGAAGAGCACTTATTTAAAATACTAAAAAAAGAACATTTTTGGGCGATCTCCAGGGTTTTTTTAACTAGCTCTGTGTGTTATAGCAGAAGAAGCAGAAGAAGGAGCAAGAAAGAGGAAAAGAAGAGGATTATTTATTCGACCTACTTTGGATGTCTCTCTCGCTTTTTTTTTTTTTTTTTTTTGCAATTCTTTTTCTTCTGATTTTTATTTTGTCTATTTTGCTGTGAATTCGTCGCCGGCGTGAATTATCTCGTATTTTTCTCCCCCTCCTTCACCTCCCGAAAGAAGAAGGCGGCGAGAGCCCGGCGCCACCGGCACAACAAAAAGAGCAAAGTGTGTGATCCTCCTCTCCGGCTGCCTCCCGCTCTCCAGCGCTGCCTTCCTGAATGGCTGGCTGCGTCCGGCCCTGGACCTGGCCCCCCGACACGAGCGCGCCTTGATCGCCGCCGGCAGCCTCGCCCCGCGCCCTGCTCGGCTCACCGCGCTCGCCTCAATCCCGAGCCCAGCGAGGGCTCCCGCCGGGACAGCGGCGGCGGCGCCGGCGGCCCGGACCCGGGCTTGCGCTCCGGCTGCGGCCCCGACTCCTGCTCGGACTCCGGCCCGGGCCCCAGCTCCTCCAGCGGCGCTCGCCGCTGCAGCTGAGGCGGCGGCTCCAGCGGCGCCTGCAGCCGCGACCTCCTCCGCCGCCGCCGCCCTCGCCGGCTTCCTCTATGTCGGCTCAACCGGCGCGCAGCGCGTAGCCCGAGCGGCGGGCGGGCGGGCGGGCGGGCGCCCGGCGCGGGTGAGCGAGTGTGTGTGCGAGTGTGTGTGTGCGCGGGGGTGCGGGCGAGGCGGAGGGCGAGTGTGTGCGCGCGCCGTGGCCCATGCCCGCCGCCCCCGGCGCTGCGCCCCGCGCCGCTCCCGGCTGTCGCCTGTGCCATTTCTGATTTTGCAACTTGGGGAAGAAGAAAAAAGCGAGAGAAGGGAGCTTGCTCGCTGGGGGGGGTGGGGAGGGGGGGGGAAGGAGAGCGTGGCCCCCCCAGGATCCGAGCGCGGGGGGAGCGGGCGAGGGGAGCAGGGGTGTTGGGGGGGGAGCCTGAGAGCCTGGGGGGGCTGCAAAAAGAGAGAAAGAAAACAGCAGGAACCACAACAAAACGCCAGCAGGGCGGGCGGGCGCGCAGCAGCAGCGGGGCGGCCGAGGCAGTAGCGGCGGCGGCGGCGGCGGCGGCGGAGGCAGCGGCCGGTGCCCGGCTCGGGCTCGGCTCCCGCGACCCCGGGGCGCCCGGCGGGCCCCCCGCCCCCTCCCCCTCCCCCCTTCCCCTTCCCCTTCCCCTCCCAGCGCGCCCGCGCGCCCCGCGGCCCTCGGCGAGCAGCTCGGCTCCCCCCAGCGCTCCCCGGGCCCAAAGATATGGCAATGGTAGTTAGCAGCTGGCGAGATCCGCAGGACGACGTGGCCGGGGGCAACCCCGGCGGCCCCAACCCCGCAGCGCAGGCGGCCCGCGGCGGCGGCGGCGGCGCCGGCGAGCAACAGCAGCAGGCGGGCTCGGGCGCGCCGCACACGCCGCAGACCCCGGGCCAGCCTGGAGCGCCCGCCACCCCCGGCACGGCAGGGGACAAGGGCCAGGGCCCGCCCGGCTCGGGCCAGAGCCAGCAGCACATCGAGTGCGTGGTGTGCGGGGACAAGTCGAGCGGCAAGCACTACGGCCAATTCACCTGCGAGGGCTGCAAAAGTTTCTTCAAGAGGAGCGTCCGCAGGAACTTAACTTACACATGCCGTGCCAACAGGAACTGTCCCATCGACCAGCACCACCGCAACCAGTGCCAATACTGCCGCCTCAAGAAGTGCCTCAAAGTGGGCATGAGGCGGGAAGGTGAATATTTCTTCTCTGCTTCTCTCCCTGAGCTTCGCCCGCCTCCCCGGCCCTCTTTCTTTCTCTCTTGTGGGGGTGGCTGCGTATGGGGCTGGGGCTCCTGCGGTCCTGGCCCGTCCCAGCTTCCCCTGTCCCTGCTGCCTTCCTCCCCCGGCGTCCCCCCCTCCCAGCTCGCTGCCGCTGCCTCCCCCTCCCGGCCTGCGCTCCTCTCCCCGGCTCCTCCACCCCGCCCGCTGCCTGCTCAGGATTGTATCCCTGGGATCGCGAGCTGTGGCTGAAAATCCCCTTCCTTCCTCTGTCTTGGATGTGCTCGGTGTGTGTCTCTTTTCCGCGTGTGCGTCAGGATGCTTGGGTCTGTGCTGGCATGAACTTGGGGAGGGGTGCTTATTTCCCCCAGAAAAAACTCTGTTTCTGTGTTTTTTCATTCCACTTTCTCCTCCACTTCTTCGTACTCTTTATTTAAAATGGGGGAGGGCCAGGGACTGGAGTACCCTGAACCACAGACTCATTGCTGCATCATCCTTTTGGAAGCTTAGCCTGGAAAAAAAGGAGCGAGATTTATTGCACTTGTAGGTCTAATTAGGGGGGAAGGGGGGCTTCTGGACTGTTCACTGGTTCCCTGCCTCTTCACCGAGCTGGGGCCGCCTCCTCCAGAGCTGTGGCCTTGTTTTCACCCCTCTACTTTGAAAGGAAAGTTTGTGACTGAACCGTGCTTTCATAGTTGTGTCATTTTTTTAAAAGCATGATACTCATTTTATTTCTTCATCAAACTCCACCCTCTGCTTAAATACTGCATACAAATTACAATTTACAACGGCATTTACCGATCCTTCTGATTTGGCTATAACGCACACACTGCAGCTGGCATGAGCTTCCACATCATTTAATCCCTGTGTTGTATGGATTTGGTTTCTTTTAACACAACTTTTGATGTTGTATTTAGATATGCTTCATGTTCATGTAGCAAGAGATGCAGCACTTTTCTTATAAATATATTTAGCTGCTTACAGTTAAAGTTTATCTCCTGACAATCATTAAAGATGTCTTATAGTCAAATTAGCGAACCAGTCAATTTTGCAGAATGCAGATTACTCCTTCTTGTAATTGACTTTAAAATTATATTTTATATGCCACAAGAAAAGAAATTGAATTCCTTCAGATCTCAGGGAGCAGGCAAATATGACGACTTCATTTCTAGCTCCAGGGAGATTTTGTAGGCATCTGGAAAAAAAAAAAAAAAACTTTGAATTGTGCTCTCATTTAATTGAAAAATAACTGCCAAGTTCAAAACCATAATTAGAAAAAAGTATTCTAGCCATTATGTTTCAAGAGCTTCAATTGCATTGGGGCTTGCATTAAAATTAGAATCTAAGGAAACTTAATAGTGCACAACCTGAAATAAGACAGCTACGTGTACATGGACATATCTAGATTAATTTGTTGGGGGGAGAGTTCGGTAGCCCTAACTTTTCCTAAAGTTGTCTTTGTTTACATGGCAATTTAAAACGCTGGCACTGTTGAAGTAAAACATACACATTAAAAAAAAAAAAAACTTTGGTCAGCTTTAAGAACTCAAAGCATGCTTACGTTTTGCATTCAGATGGTTAATGAATCCAGTGTTTTTGCAGTTGCAAGCTCGTGCATTCACTGGGCAAAAGCTGGCTGCAGGTTGCAGTGGCACCGCGCAGGACAGACATTAATTATATTTCCCACTTTTTTCAATAATGTTTGGCTACTGTAAGTTCAACTCTTCTTGAAATTTTTCAATTTTGTGTTTCTTTTAATAGTGAGAACTCTGTGTGGGGCGATGGGGAGGTGGGGATAGGGGAGGGGTGCAGGATACTTGTTTTCTATTCAAAAGTTGTAAGTGGTTAGTAGGGTATGTAACTTGTAACTATTTTAAGGATAGTTCTATAGCATTTTTAGAGAATATGGAAACATTTTGAGCAAAACGCTGCTTGCTTGCAAATGAAGAGGCAGCTAGGCATTTACCTAGAATCACAAGCTTTCTCTGGTTTCGCCTGGTTGTTGTTTTGTTCTGTTTTGGTTTTTTGAACCCTGATTTGTTCCATTCTGGAGGGGTGAGTGGGATTTCCTTAATCTGTGTGTTACTCCCTGGTGGTGGAGGGGTTGGGTGGCACTTTCTTGGCCACGTCGGGCTGGGGGCCCTGAAGTCAGGCCTAGTTCTGGCAGGGCGAGGGTGGCCAGGGGCGCAGGCGATGGCTGGGCATGTGGAGCCGCGGAGCCGGAGGGCCTCACCCCAGATTTCCTCCCAGGGTGGGCTGTGAGTGAGAGCGAGCTCGAGAGAAGATGCGGTGGCTGCGGGAAAAGCCTCTGCATTGTGTCGGGTGCTCTTCGGGCGCGGCGGTGTTCTCTTCGGGCGCGGCGGTGTTCGCAAGCCCCCTGGATGCACATTGCCTCTTTTCTCTCTTTCTTTTTGTCAGCGGTTCAGCGAGGAAGAATGCCTCCAACCCAACCCAATCCAGGCCAGTACGCACTCACCAACGGGGACCCCCTCAACGGCCACTGCTACCTGTCCGGCTACATCTCGCTGCTGCTGCGCGCGGAGCCCTACCCCACGTCGCGCTACGGCAGCCAATGCATGCAGCCCAACAACATCATGGGCATCGAGAACATCTGCGAGCTGGCCGCGCGCCTGCTCTTCAGCGCCGTCGAGTGGGCCCGCAACATCCCCTTCTTCCCGGATCTGCAGATCACCGACCAGGTGTCCCTGCTACGCCTCACCTGGAGCGAGCTGTTCGTGCTCAACGCGGCCCAGTGCTCCATGCCGCTGCACGTGGCGCCGCTGCTGGCCGCCGCAGGCCTGCACGCCTCGCCCATGTCCGCCGACCGCGTCGTGGCCTTCATGGACCACATCCGCATCTTCCAGGAGCAGGTGGAGAAGCTCAAGGCGCTGCACGTCGACTCGGCCGAGTACAGCTGCCTCAAAGCCATCGTGTTGTTCACGTCAGGTGAGGCTGCGGTCGCCAGG